>NC_060288.1:8557307-8720736 GCF_021613505.1 Equus quagga | reverse complement strand
GAAGTTCATGCATTCTTTAAAATTAAGACAGAGACCTACCTTTTTCACCAATTCTGGCTCCGCTCTAAACCCCCGTGATCTCTCACACTAAGGGCTTAGTGTTAGAGTGTGTGTCACACCACTAATCCCCTATTTATTATGTCATAACTTTCCTCTCTATTCCCTTTGTATCTATATCTTGGGTCCTTGAATGATCTCAAGGCAAGTGGCTATGTCTTTGTAAACTTCATTTACATGGCAATCATCTTTGGACATAGTTCTAGCTTAAGGTATATGACAATTAAAATTTGTTGATTAATTCACAAAAAGCATAAGTGATGTGCTCCAAAATGTCTTCTCAGGCCCAAGAACGTGTCTATCACTAGGTACCATTTTCCTGTAGGTATGCCCCCTTAGTTTTGAGATTTATAAGACTGGCAAAGACGAACAGATCTTTTCTTTCAAAGGACTCAACAGCTCCCTAACGACTAAAATATAAAATCTCGACTCTTCACTCCCTTCACAGCTGAATTCTGCCCACAACCCCAGTCTTATCTCCTGATATTCTCCCACATTTACATTGTGCTCCAAAGAAATCATTCATTTTATTGGGAGAGGAGAAGTGTGTAGATTTCCAGGCTCTTCTACCACTACATGTTTAGACGTGAACTTCACTCTGCTTAAACCACTTCCTCAACAAAGCCACTCCTAATCTTTCAGCTAGTAAGCCTTAGGTACTTTCCCCCCATCTTTCTGTATTATTTCAAAGCATTGTATCACATTATTTCAAGGTAGCTATTATAATACTTATTACGTTGATGTAATTATGTTTACATATCCATCTTTCCAACTATTCTGTGAGACTCACAGTAATAAGTACTATATTTTCTTCATATTTATAAGTCCCTGCAATTCACAGAGTAGTTGGCACTCAATACATCTTCAAATGAAAACTTATTGATTGAGTAAATGAATGAATAAATACGAATTGAGTGTGGAAGTAAAGAATGTATTCTAGCAGGTATGATTCCCAATGGCCTAAAAACCCATGGAAAATTGGCATCTGATATATTTCCTACAATATTCCAGAAAATTCAAACCCTTCTAAGAAATGCCTCATGGAAACACCCACTAACCTTCTCAGTGAAAGGTCTGAAGCTTTAAAGCACATATTCCAGGGATGCAGTGCTATTGATATGACCCTTCTTTGTTACTTTATAGCATATTTTCTTATTAATTTATTCTTTATAAGGACACTTTATATCCTATAATTCACCTATACTGTTTATTGTGGACACGTCCTGACCTTTAGACAAATTGAACAAACTATCTATCTGAAGCGCAGATGACCTCTTTCAGTTGCAAGCTCCCTTTGAAATTTCTCTACAGTTTATAACAATTTGAACTGCCTGAGAATGTGACCTATCACCTGTAAGCTTCCAACCAAGCAATGGGATTTGCAAGCACGTTAGACAAGTGGCCGATACCAGGCTTCAGCTGACACATAAGTAGATCATTGCTTTCAAGATGTCACTTGGTATCAGAGAATGGTAAACCTGGAAGTAACTTGCTTTCATTGATTTAGCACCCACTTGGAGGCACACCTACTGTGTGCAGGTGCGATGCTAGACTCTGGGATCTTATAACCCCAGATCAACAGTTTCATTGTATGCAAGTAAGGACAGAAGTCAAAATGGGTGGGTCAATTCTCCCCAGTCACTAAGCTATTTATTGCCAGAGTGAAGACGGAAGTCAGGTCTCCAAGATTCCCCCTCATCTCACATTCCAGATGTGAAGGATCTGGTGAAGGTATTTTGTCTACCCTTTCCAGAGTGTCCTCAGTACTGAAATTCCACCATCCATTCCTTTGGGTCCCTTCTCTTTCAAATTCTCCTGGGAGAAGTAAGAAACTAATATTAAAATCTGTAATAGTTTAGAACACATTAGTTCTTAAGTCTGGAAAAAATTGGAGCAGCATGGAAATACTGGGGCACCTGGCAGAGAAATAATACATTATAATACATTATAAAAAGCAAGAGTAAGGAGCAGAAAGGAAAGAAAATCCAGGTGATGCCCTGAGGCAGACAGATGCCAACTACCTCGAAACTTCACCTTCAGGCCAACCCAACCTGTTTCAGGATGGAGCAATTAGCTTACTGAAGTCCGAGCCCTTGGTTCCTCTGCCCCAAGGTTTCCCTGTGGTTTATAAACTTCATCCTTCTGTGTGTGAGTAGGCAGACCTAGTGAAAAATCACCTGTGACACCAAGTTGGTTGCTGATTAACATGGTTGCTCCAGGAGTGTCCACTCTGGAGGTCAAAGAACAAAGAATTTTGAGTGTTAATTGCAATGTTCTCTCTTGTTTTGGGTCAGAAAAATCAGCAAAAGAAAGGATACTCAAGAAAGGATTTTTTAAAAATTGTCAAGACCAGAAGAAATCCTAGCAAGAGCACAAGGTTTCTGATAAGACAGCCAAAGAATGGGTTAGCCTGGCTGCCTGAATTTTTTGCCCATAAATTGATTAGGAATACTAGGTAGACTTTGGGTGAAAGTAGAAAAGAACCATTCTGGGCAATTCAAAGATCAGGCTTAATAAGGCCACAGCTGGGCAGGTGGCCAGATGGGTGAGTGCTATTTAGAAAAGAATATCCAAGGGAAGGGAGCAGTAAGGCTGATGTACTGCATCTGAGAAAACCATTTTTCTCCGAGTTTCAAATATATGCCAGCAACTAAAATCTAGGACCACAAATGAGAATGAACCTATTCCATCTGCCTGTGGAAGTTTCCATGAGCACCACAGTGTGCAGCCATTGCTGCCAATGGCCCTCTGCTTGAAGCGTTTGGCATTAGAATGTGGCAGCAGACAAGGTCCCCTCCATGTGAGGACTTTGACAAATTGATCTTGTGTGGGCCTGGTCTGCCATTCTCACTCAGGGATGCTGTTTCAGCACCAAAAACACCTCCTCAGAGAGAATCTGGGTACATTTAGAAGATCTGTCTTGAAGAGACAACAAGAAAGATGGATTGAATACCTTTTGCTGCCATTTCACTTAGAAATGAGAATTTGTTTCCCAAGGGAGAATCACTTGTCACACTTTGAGTTGGTTTCTGTCTTGGCTGGGGGTTTTCATTAGCAATATAATGCAAGACAACTCTGAATTACATATAAAACTGTAAGGTGTCTGGTAATCTGTTGATGATAAACTTGGGGTACTTCCTTTCTTTTGCCTGTTTCTTTACTCTAGCTTTTAATTGTGGAAGAATTCAAACATAAACGGGTAGAAAAATGAACATATGGATACATTCGGATACCTATCACTGAGACTGCAAATAGCAATTGTTTGCCAATCTTTTCATCTCTTTTCTCTCACCCACTTGCTACACCCACTGGATAATTTTAAAGCAAACCTCAGACATCGTATCATTCTGTCATAAATACTTGAATGTAATTTGCCTTTGTAACACCTATATTTCTTAAGGTATATTTAACTGGTACAGAATAAGTTCGCCGGCTCCCTGCGGCTCAGATGCATTCTTAGATAGCACGCCCTCTTCTCTATACCCAGAAGGCTTTCTTCCATCCTTGGACTGAGTTCTAGTCTCTGTGGTTTGAGTAAGGGCAAAAAGTAGATGGAACAATTTCCATATAAGACTGAGAGTCTGAATGGGGGGTTAGGACTAGTGCTCAGAGGAATTGTTTGGGGGGGACATTGAGAACAGTGATCAAGAGAAATACTGCTTTGGGGCCCATGTTTGAGACAGGGCTTGGCAAAAAGTCTGAGTTCTGCATGGAACTCAGCAACACTGACGCTCTGAGATTTGCATAGTGTTTGGAAATAACTTCACTGGCAGAGTCTTAGGCTTTTACACAAGGGGCACTTTCAGCTCTGACAAGAGTAAATTCCCATCATTCATTCATTCGTTATTTCTTTTATTCATTCAAAAATGTTAAACCCCTACTGTGTGCTAGTTATTGCTCATATTACTGGGGTCATAGCAGACATCAAGATAAAAAATAGTTGCTCACATTTTAGAGGGCAAAAGAGACAATATACCATAAATATACAATATAAAGTCAGATAGATAAACGCTACAACAAGGAAAGTAAACCAAATTAAAAGGAGGCAGACTTCAGGCTGAGGCTGTCTTTTATACAGGTGGGCATGGAAAGCCTCTATGAGGAGATAACGTCTGAGAAGAGGCCTGAATATAATATGCGGACAAGACACGCACAGGTGTGGGTGAGGCACTTCTGAGTTAAAGGAGCAGCAAGTGCAAGCTCCTTGAGGTTGAAATAAGGTTGGCAGATCCAAGAAAAGACCAGTGTGGCTACAGTGTTGTGATCAAGGGGCAGAGTGATAGGAGATGAGATCAAGAGGCAGTGTGGACCAATCTTGTAGGGCTCTGGAGACCTCAATAACGAATTTGTTTGTTTGTTTGTGTTCTGGGCAGGGCTTCTAGATTGTTTAATGACTGAGGCACAATTCATTTCCTAGTCTACACAGTTGGTAGCGCATAATCTATGTGAGCGTGGGCGGGCTGTAAACCTGAGGTTAGGGATTTTGAGCAAGAGGTTAACAAGACATGTTCAGATTTTAAAAAGAGCCTGACTTCTACGTAGACAAGTGATTGCAGGGCAATACAATGAAAGCAGAGATCTTATAAGAGGCCACTGGAATCATCTGGCAAAAAAATCATGAGGCTAAGTCTAATAAGGAGATACTGGGATGTGCTTGGCTTTAAGCTACATTGTCAGCTACAGCCAATAGGAGTTGCTGATGGATCCAATGGATTTGGGTTTGAGGGAAAAAGACTCCTGTATTTGGAGTCTGGGCAATAAGGTGTCTTTTACTAAGATGGAAAATAGTAGATTTGGGAGTGATGTAGACACCTTTAGTTGCTAACAAACCACCTTTCCTCCTTGTTCTCTTCTGTTGCATTATTAATTTGTCCCTCTCTATTGATCTTTCATAGAAGTAAACAAATGTACAATAATATGTCCCACGTTATGTCTACTCCTTGGACCTCCTTGGTTCTGCAGGGTCCGGCTCCTACAGGCTGCATTTCTGATCATCGCAGGTTAGTTGGCCTCTGCTGGGTTTGGCCAATGAAAGAAAATGAGGGGGAGATTGGTAGACAAGAGGAGTAAGAATCAAGATGTCCCAGGCCCTCTGCCTCAGGCAGCATCTCTGGTAGAATCAAGGAGTGATCTCTTTGGCACTCTGACTCTGTTTAGAGTTCAGGAAGGGCAAGAGGATCCAGAAAAAGGGACTAAGATGGAGTGACCAGTAGAAAAAGAGGACCCCCCCCAAACCACGTGATAAAAGCCTTACAGAAAGAGAAAACAATCGACTGTGTGAAGTACTGCTAAGACAAGTAAGATAATGACTGAGAATTATCTATTCTATTTCACAATTGATTCTAGGAGAAGAAAAGCTTGCTTGGATTGCTAGAGATGAAATCTTGCTAAGGAAAGACTAAGCAAAACATGAGGAGAGAAAGTAGAAACAAGCATTGGTAAATTTTAAGGGATACAGAGAAATGTGACTGTAACTTGAGAGTAATAGAACGTTCGACAGAAATTTTCTAAAGATGGGATAGATATCAGTAAGAGTCCATCCAGTAAAACAGAAATCTCTTCCGGCACTTAAAACAGAGGTAATTTAACCAGATAATGCAAGAGCTGAGACTCCAACAGGGGCAGATGAGGAGCCCAGAGGTTAGCCCTTCATGGTTCTACTTCCTTCTGGCTAAAAGGACAAAGGAAGGAAAGATGTTATAAGAGCCCAGACTTTGGGATCACCTATAGAAGCTGGAAACACAACTGTCATATCATTTGGAGCTGGAGCTAAGGAGAACCCTCAGCTTCCACCAGAGATATTCTACCATTCCAGATTCTTCTTGCAGATGGCTGAACATTGACTTAGAGAATCTTACACTGGGCAGTGACTTTCAACAATGTCTGTACAAATGAGTCATTGTAGAAGCCTTTAAAAAATACCACTGCCCAGAGTGTACCCCAAACTGATTGAATAGAATCTATGAACAAAATTTTGCTATTTTTTAAAAGATCTCCAAGTGATTCTAATTTATACCCAGGGTTTGAGAATTACTGCTCAAAATTCTGCATTGTAAAACAGTAGTGAATGCTTCCTTGCACAAAACTGCCTCTAGTGCTTGAATCGAAACCTAAGGTATCCATCATAGCAACAAATAGTGAAAGCCCCAAACCTCTCTGTACCATTGAATTAATTTCCTTAATGAAATAGGCTGCCTGAAAGCTCCAGGCCTTTAATGCTGTTTTGAGGTTACGAGAGCAAAAGATGAAAAGCCCAGAAGTAACATTCTCCACATTTCCTTTCACTGTAACAGAATAATTAATCAGTGTGGTTACCCACACGGCACTGAGAGACACATTTTCCGGGATACTATAGGTCACGACTGATAGAGATGGAGGGGCATGTGCTAGCCACGTGGAGTGAGGAATTAAGACATCTGATGTCTTTTCAAACCACTAAAAAGCCTTTCAGAGTGCCTCATGTTTATGCTTCTCTAATTTGGAATATATTACATACCTTATAATTAGGACTTCTCTCTTTCTTAGAGCCTGAAATGTTTGTCACTTTCAGGGAGTGAAAATCTTGAGTCTGTGGATCAGAAATAAGCTCCTAGTCTTTTATCGAGAATCCTGCATTTTGGGTAAGTAATTTCCCCAAGCAGCTGGGATTTAGTCAGTGTTCTTAGTTATAATTAAATGATAAATCTTTACATGGAAGGCGTCCAACACCTAATATGTCAGTTCTATCAGAGTAGAATAGAGCACAAGATACATTTACCTAGGAAAATGATTCCACTTTGGAAAACTATATTCTCTTGTCAGAAGCCAGATGACAAGCAGTTGCCTGTGAACAGTCAATAACAAAGGGCTCTTCAGTGGCTCATGATGCATCTTCCACACCCTGCATCCATGCAGTTTTCTGGAAATAATGAGTGGCTCCCTCCCTGTCTGACATTTTTTGTTGGCATCAGCATCTCCAATGCCCAGATAGGCTTGGCGCGCAGCACTGATTTAGGGATGCTGTTATGCTCACCTGAGATGTAAAATACATCACAGGCAGCTCTTCCTGTGGCACACAGATCATTCTCTTCACTAAACACACGTTTATTAAATACTTACTGTGGACTGGGCTTGTACTAGGCAATGTGGGCGATCCAACCCTGACTGTGACACTTTTGATTCACTTGTCCAGTCAGGCATAGAGAATTCATTAAGATGAGGAGAAGCAGAAAGCTTGGAGTTCGTGATTCAAATTGTTTTTCCCAAATTTAAAATAATATGGCTTTGTTTACGTTATGTGTGTGTTTATGTATGTATTTATATGCTCCTATATAGGACTGTTTAATTCACTTCTGTATCTCATGCGTCCTAACCCAAGGCACTGTAACTAAGAATTCAATAAGCTTTTGTTGTAAAGGCAGTGCATGAGTGAATAATT
The DNA here is from genome assembly GCF_021613505.1 of Equus quagga. Taxonomy (NCBI): domain Eukaryota; kingdom Metazoa; phylum Chordata; class Mammalia; order Perissodactyla; family Equidae; genus Equus; species Equus quagga. Next base: position 8,713,262 of record NC_060288.1, on the reverse strand, counting down.
AATTATGATCATTGGAAATGCACGGTGTAAAAATTAAAAATGGTAACTAACTCATAGATTGCTTATTTTGTGCATAACAGTATTATAAATCATTTAATCCTCACAACAGCTATGGAAAATAAGTATTATTATTAGTTTCAATTTTGAGACAGGAAATTGGCAACATGTGAAGATCAAAGAACCCATCCAGGCACACAGCTGGTAGGGGGCAGAGGCAGGGTGCACACTCAGGCTTTCTGGTTTCAGTGTTATACTCACAGAACTACAGTCTAGAGAGTTGTCATAAGCAGGTTTTCATCCGCATTAGGGTGCTCTGAGAAGTAAAGCAACTAGGGGTCCTGGGAAGAGCTCTGTCTTTGGTATCCAGTATACCCAGCTCCACGCTTAATAGCTCTGTGACTGTGGGCAAGTGCATGGACCTATCTGAGCCTCAATTTCCTAATCAAAATTGTAGGTACACCTTTCTTGTTAGCGAACAGACTCTGGAGCCAGATTGTCTAACTGAACGACTGGGCAAGCTACTTAACCTCTCTGTGCCTCAGTTTCCTTGTTTGTAAAAGGGGCATAGGAATTGTAACTATTTCATATGGCTCTTGAAAAGGTACAACACATCTCTGTATGAAATGCTTTGAATAATGCCTTACACACAGTAAGTGCCTTATCAGTGTCAGTTATTATCATATTGCTATAGATGTTACTATTATTAGGCTTTACTAGAAAGTAAATGTTTTTATTGCTACCTATGGTCAAGCTTTCCACTTTGCTATAAATCGTATACTCTCTTACCTACTCACAGGTTCATTCCAGGAATTCCTCCTTCTTTGTCCTACATCATCCTCTCTACTGGGTCATTCCAGTCAGCGTTCAAACATGCTATAATTTCTCTCAAACTAAAGAAACAACTGTCTTTATCCCATTTGGCTTTATCCCAGATGTCTCCACTTGTTTCTGTTCCTTCTTACAGGAATATATTTTTAAAAAATTGCCTTTATTTGTTGTTGACATTTTTTCTCTTCTCATTCTCTCTTTTTTGTTTTTAATTCCTTTTTTTTTCCTAAGGAAGATTCACCCTGAGCTAACATCCATGCCAACCTTCCTCGATTTTTCAGTATGTGGGTCAAGAGCAGAGCATGGCCGCTAACAGAGCAGTGTAGGTCCATGTCTGGGAACCAAATCCAGGCCACCAAAGTGGAGCACACTGAATTTAACCATTAGGCCACTAGGGCTGGCCCTTTATTTTTAAATTGTTGTAGTAAAATATATATAACATAAAATTTATCATCTTAATCCCTTTTTTTTTTCTTTCTGGGAAACATTCACCCTGAGCTAACTCTGTTGTCAATCTTCCTCATTTTTTTTCCTTCCCAAAGCCCCACTGCATAATTGTATATCATATTTGTAAGTCCTTCTAGGCTTTCTGTGTGAGCCACTGCCACAGCATGGCAACTGACAAACAAGTGGTGTGGTTCTGCAACCAGGAACTGAACCTGGGCGGCTGAAGCAGTAGGAGCACCCAACTTTAACCACTAGGCCATCAGAGCTGGCTCGTCTTAATCATTTTTAAGTGCTCAGTACAGTGGCATTAAGTAGATTAATATCGCTGTGCAACCATCATCACCATTCATCTCTAGAACTCTTTTCATCTTTCAAAACTGAAACTGTATACCCACTAAATAATAATTTCCCTGTTTACCACCCCCCCCCCCCCAGTCCCAGTAGCCCTCATTGTACTCACTGTCTCTGTGATTTGGGCTACTCTGAGTACCTCATGTAAGTGGAATCACACAATATTTGTCTTCTGTGACTGGCTTATTTCACTTCACATATGTAGCTGCCCCTGATGCAGGAAGGGTTAATAATCACTGGAAAAGGCTTGCCAACAAACTGTGACCCAGAGGTGAGACAGCCGGTTAGCCAATGACAGGTAAGACCTCCAGGGGGAGGCAACCTAAGCCAGGCATCAGTCACCTGGGGGCACAGATGGAGACACGATATCGGGAGCAGGAGGGGCTATTGCCTAGGAGGACTTGCATGCTCCGAGATAAAATATACGAGCACAGCAATAACATGATACTATCAAAACAGAGGCCAAGAGAGGGTTCCTTGAGAAATCACTAAGAATTCTTGGCATTCGCTAATTACATTGTCCAGAACACTTGTGAATGTTTAACAGATGTAAGCTATGTATATATTGAAATGCTGGTTATAATAAACTCAGAGTGGCCATCAGCCCTCTCTGCATCTATCCTGATGTGTACATTGGATTCTTAAGGTTCATCCATGTCATAGCATATGCCAGCTTCATATATTTTAATGGTTTGTTATTAGGTGCATAAATGTTTATAATTGTATCTCCTTTCTATACTGAGTTTTTTAATAATACAAAATGTCCATTTTCACTTGAAAGTTTGACTTTGAAAGTTTTATTATAATTTGTCTTGGGGTGGATCTCTTGGAGTTCATCCTACTTGGAATTCATTGAGCTTCTTTGATGTATGTTCATGCATCCAAGGATGTAAGGATGTATACGCAGCCAATTCACAAGTGTATATTTATGTGTTTCATCAAACTTGGGAAACCTGGGACTATCACAATGCATATGATGTTTTCTTGATGTCACTTAAGCTCTGTCCACTTTTTTACATTTTTATTCTTTGTGTTCCTCAGACTCAATAATTTCAATTGTCTTATTTCCAGGTTCTCTGATGCTTTCCTCTGCCTGCTCAAATCTGCCTTTGAATTGTTACAGTGAGTTTTGTATTTCAGTTGTAATTTTCAGTTCTGGAATTTGTTTTTGGTTTCTTTTTAGGTTTTCTAACTCTTCGTTGATATGTGCATTTTGTTCAAACGTTGTTCTCTTCACTTTCTCCATAACTGTCTTTGTTATTTGACCATCTTTTAAAAAGTTGTTTTAAGGTATTTGTTTAAAAGGTCTGCCAACTAGTCTTTCTCTGGGACAGTTTTGGTTGGTTTATTTTTTTCTTTTAAATAGGCCATACTTTCATGTTTCTTTGTATGCCTTGTGGGGTTCTTTTCATTGAAAACTGGATGTTTGAATATAATGATATGATAACTCTGGAAATCAGATTTCCCATTCCCTGGGGTTTGTTGTTTTTTGTTTCTGTTTTGCCTGTTTTATTATTGTAGTCTGTCTACATGCTGAGAATCAGTGTGATGTGTAAATTTAAGGTCTTCTCAGGTCTTTTCTGAGCTTGTGCCTTTCCCTGAGCATGTGTGGTGACTTTCTCATTTGCCCTGTAGGTGCAGTTGCTTTTGAATATCCTGATTTTTAATGTCTTTAATGGTTTCCAAAAGGGGAAAAAGATAAAATAAAGGAGAGGAAAAAATGGATGCCAGCCCTAACATCCCCTGGAGGTCACTTCACCTTGAGGAGAAGGGGCTTGCAACAAGAGAAGGGGAGGCAAAAATGGCTGCCCACCTCATTGTCTGCACCTCTATGATCAGAAAGAGCAATCAGCAATCAGATCACAAATCCCAATATTTGGAGGACAGGGTCCTTATTGCCTACCCTGTCTCCCTCAAGCTGTGTGCAAGCTGCTCCAGGAATACGTGCACAGCTGCCTGCCCTAGGGCTGTGGGTGGGAATGGATAGCCACTAATGAGCTAACAGCTGAAACTGACCAAAATCAACTGCAATTTATTGTGTGAGTCTCACCCTGGAAGTTACAGGGCTTCAATAGTACTCTGATATAGCTATATAGGACAGATTCTGCCAGTGCCAATTGTTGTCTCCATCCTCTTCTTTTTACAAGTTGGGTTCATTGATATATAATTTATTTACATAAAAAATTTCCCCTTTTAGGTGTACAGTTTTATGTGTTTGAACAAATGCATAGTTGAGTAATGACCACCATATTCAATATATAGAATATTTCCATCATCCTAAATGTTCCTTCAGCCCATTTTTAGTTAATTTCCTCATACACTCTTAGTCCCAGGAAATCGCTGATCTTTTTTCTGTCCCTTTGATTTTGACTTTTTCAGGATTTAAGATAACTGGAATCGTGTAGTATGTGACATTTTGAGTTTGACATCTTTCACTTAAAATAATGCATGCAAGATCTATTGCAATACTCTATTGTATGAATGTACAACTCATTGTTTATCCATTCACAAGTTGATAGATATTTGGATTGTTTCCAGTTTGGGACAATTATGAGTAAACTTACATGTACAGGGTTTTGTGTGGACATAAATTCTCATTTTTCTTGGGATTAGGAGTGGGATTGAAGAGTGTAGTCGTACATCACTTAATGATGGGGATGTGTTCTGAGAAATGAGCCATTTGGTGATTTCATCCTTGTGTCAACATCATCGAGTGGTACTTACACAAACCTAGATGGTATAGCCTGCTACACACATATGCTATAGGATACTAATTTTATGGGACCACCACCATATATGCTGTCCATCATTGACCAAAATGTTAAGTGGCCCTTGACTATAGTATGTTAAGTGTTTGATTACCTTTATAAGAAACTGCCACTTTTTTTTCACAATCCCTGTTCCATTTTTCATACCCCCCCAAAAATGTATGAGTCCAAAATTCTCCACTCCTTCACCGGCACTTGATATTGTCTTTTTTTTTAAACAATTCCAAGAAGAAAGGAGTAGTGCTATAGACAGGATGTTTATGCCTCTCTAAAATTCATATGTTGAAATCCTAGCCCCCAAATGTGATGATATTAGGAGGTGGGACCTTTGAGAGGTCTTTAGGTTAAGAAAGTGGAGACTTCATGAATGAGATTAGTTCCTTTATAAAAGAGACCTCAGAGAGCTCCCTTGCCTTTCCACCATGTGAGGACACAGCAAGAAGACAACCATCCTTGAACCATGAAGCAGATCCTCACCAGTCACCTAATCAGATGTCACCTTGATCTTGGGCTTCTCATCCTCCATAATTGTGATAAATATATGGTTGTTGTTTAATCTATCCAGTCTATGGTATTTTTGATATAGCATCCTGAAGAGACTAAGACAGGGATTGGTACCAGGAGTGGGGTGCTGCTGTAACAAACACCTAAAAATGTGGAAGCAGCTTTGGAACTGGGTAATAGGTGGAGGCTAGAAGAGTTCTGAAGTATAAGCTAGAAAAAGCGTATATTGCGGTGAATAGATCTTTGAGCACAATTCTAGTGATAGTTCAGAAAGAAAAGAAGAAAGCTGTAGAGAAAGTCTAAATCATCTTAGAAAATACCTACATAATTCTAAACAGAATGTTGATAGAAATATGGATGGTAAAAGCTATTCTGATGAGGTGCCAGGAAAAAATAACGAACATATTATTGGATACTGGAGGAAAGGTGATCATTGTGAGAAAGTGGCAAAAAACATGGCTGAATTGTATTCATGTTCTAGTGTTTTGTGGAAGGTAAAACTTGCAAGAGATGAAATTGGATATTTAGCTGAAACTATTTCTAAGCAAAGTGTTGAAGGTGTGGCTTGGCTCCTCCTGATGTCTTACAGTAAAATGCAAGAAGAGAAATGGGTTAAAGATTGAATTGTTAAGCCAAAAAGGAAGCAGAATTTAAAGATATGGAAAATTCTCAGCCTGTCCATATTGTAAAAAAATGAAAAAGCATGGCCAGAAGAGAATACTAAGAGAATGAACAAGTGACCATTTGATAAGGAGATTAGTATGGATCAACCTTCCCAATGGAAGCCAGGAGCTAGTCTTGAAGAAAACAGAAGAATGACCCCAAAGGCAATTCAGAAATCTTTAAGACTGCCACTGCTAAGATTTTGCAAATCTGTAGATGAATTTGGGGAAAGAGGACATTATAACAATACTAAATCTTCCAATCCATTAGCATAGTATATCTTTCCATTTATTTAGATCTCATTTAACTCGTATCAGCAATACCTTGTAGTTTTCAGCATACACATTTTGCATATATTTTATTAGATTCCTTTCTTAGGGCTTAATGTTTTTTAGCAGTATTTTAAAGGTATTATTTTAATTTCTGATTTTTTTTTGTTGCTAATACATAAAAATGTAAATTATTTTTTATATTAACCTTGAATCCTACCCCTTTTCAAAACTTACTGACTAGCAGGTTGTGGTGTTTTTTATGGGATTTTCTATGTAGACAATTATACTGTCTATGAATAGACATTGTTTTATTTTTTCATTTACAATCTGAATGGCTTTTATTTCTTTTCCTTGTCAATATTGCACTGGATATGACCTGCAATGTAATGTAGAATAGGATTGCTGAGGGCATGCATCTTTGTCTTGTACTCAGCGTTAAGGAGAAAGCATTGACTCAACCCTATTAAGAGTTCACCTATAGATTTTTCATGAGGAAGCTGTCTTTCATTCCTAATTTTCTGCAAGTTTTTATCTTGAATGAATGTTATTTCATTAATTATTTTTGCTCTATCTATTGACATGATCATATTATTTTTCTTCTCCAATCTGTCAATAAAGTGAATTATATTCATTGATTTTCAAATGCTGAATTATCCTTGCATTCCTAGATGAACCCCAACTGATCATGATCTATTATCCTTTCTATATATTGCTGGATTCAATGTGCTAATATTTTGTTGAGAATTTTTGTGCTTATGTCACTGAGGGATATTGATTTGTAGTTGTCTTTCCTTGTAATGTTTTTGTCTAGTTTTGATGTTAGGGTAATTGTGGCCTCATAAACTGAGTTCTGAAATGTTTCATTTTCTTCTATTATGTGAAACAAATTATGCAAAATTGGTATTGCTTCTTTCATAAGTGTTGGGTAGAATTTACCAAAGAAGCCATCAGGATCTGAACTTTAAATTGTTTCAATTGTCTAAATAGATACATGACTATTCTAGTTATCTATTACTTCTTGGGTGGGTTGGACAGTTTTTCTCTTTGCTGCATTTGTCCGTGTCATTTAAATTGTTAAACTTATTGGCATAAATTGTTTGTAATTTTTCCCTTTTTAGCCTTTTAATGTCCATAGGAACTCTAGTGGTGCTCCTCTTTTTATTTCTAGTATTGCTAGTAGATATCTTCACTCTCCCTCTCCCTCTCTCTTTGTATGTGTTTGTGTGTGTATGAGGAAGATTGGCCTGAGCTAACATCTCTGCCAATCTTCCACTATTTTATGTGGGACACTGCCATAGCATGGCTTGACGAGTGGTGCTACATCTGCCCTCGGGATCTGAACCTGCAAACCCAGGGCTGCCAAAGTAGAGCATGCAAACTTAACCACTACACCACTGGGCTGGTTTCCTTCCTCCCTCCCTCTCTCTCTCACTCACTCACTCACTCACTATCTCAGCTTTCTAATTTTTATTACTCTACCTTTATTGATCACTGTGCTTCATTTATCATAATCAATGATATGGTTGCAAGTGATTTATTTGTTCCATCAATTCCTCTGTTCCTTTTTCTATCTGATTTTGAATCCAGCATTTTTATGATTCTATCTTATCTCCACTATTAGCATACTATGTATACATCTTTCTAAAATTAATTTAGTTAGTTACCTTTGGATTTACAATATGCAGCTTTAGTTTATCACAATCTGCCTCAAATAGTAATATACCACTTCATTTAGAGTGTAAGAATCTTACATCAGTGAAACGATAATTCCCCTTTCTCTTGGATTTTACTATTGTTCCCATCTATTTTGCTTTTATATATAACTCCACAATACACCATAACTACTTTTGCTTTAAGTAGTCAATTATATTTTTGAGCAATTAAAGATAAGGAAGAAAATTACTCTTTAAGTTTACCTTTATTTTTGTCATTTCCAGAGTACTTTATTTCTTTTCTACATCCATGTTCTTGTCTAAGATTATATTTCTTCCATCCGAAGACTTTCTTTATTTTTATTTTTATTTTTTTATTAAGGTTATGAAAGTTAACATCCTTGTGAAATTACAGTTGTACATCATTATTAGTCATGTTGTGGGTACACCACTTCACCCCTAGTGCCCTCCCCCCACCCCCCTTTCCTCTGGCAACCACTGATAAGTTCTCTTTGTCCATATGTTAACTACCACCTATGAGTAGAGTCATACAGAGTTCCTCTTTCTCTGTCTGGCTTATTTCACTCAACATAATACCCTCAAGGTCTATCCATGTTGCTGTGAATGGGATGACTTTGTCCATTTTTATGGCTGAGTAGTATTCCATTGTATATATATACACCACATCTTCTTTATCCAATCATCAGTTCCTGGGCACTTAGGTTGGTTCCATGATTTGGCTATTGTGAATAATGCTGCGATGAACACAGGCGTGCATGGAACTTTTGGAATTGCTGATTTCAGGTTCTTAGGATAGATACCCAGTAGTGGGATGGCTGGGTCATAAGGTATTTCTATTCTTAACTTTTTGAGGAATCTCCATACTGTTTTCCATAGTAGCTGCACCAGTTTGCATTACCACCAACAGTGTATGAGGAGTCCCTTTTCTCCACAGCCTCTCCAACATTTTTCACTCTTGGTTTTGGATATTTTTGCCATTCTAATAGGTGTAAGGTGATATCTTAGTGTAGTTTTCATTTGCATTTCCCTGGTGATTAGTGATGATGAGCATCTTTTCATGTGTCTATTGGCCATCCATATATCTTCTTTGGGGAAATGTCTGTTCATGTCCCCGGCCAATTTTGTAATTGAGTTGTTTGATTTTTTATTGTTGAGTTGTGTGAGTTCTTTATATATTACGGAGATTAACCCTTTGTTGGGTAAATAACTTGTGAATATTTTTTCCCAATTAGTGGGCTTTTTTTTGTTTCAATCCTGTTTTCCCTTGCCCTGAAGAAGCTCTTTAGTCTGATGAAGTCCCATTTGTTTATTCTTTCTATTGTTTCCCTCATGTGAGGGGTTAAGGTGTCCGAAAAGATTCTTTTGAAGCTGATGTCAAAGAGTGTACTGCCTATATTCTCTTCTAGAAGACTTATTGTTTCAGGCCTAATCTTTAGATATTTGATCCATTTTGAGTTTATTGTAGTAAATGGTGAAAAAGAATGGTTGATTTTCATTCTTTTACATGTGGCTGTCTATTTTTCCCAGCACCAGTTGTTGAAGAGACTTTCTTTCCTCCATTGTAGGCCCTCAGCTCCTTGGTCAAAGATAGCTGTCCATAGATATGTGGTTTTATTTCTGGGCTTTCAATTCTGTTCCATTGATCTGTGTATCTGTTTTTGTACCAGTACCATGCTGTTTTGATTACTGTAGCTTTGTAGTACGTTTTGAAGTCAGGGATTGTGATGCCTCCAGCTTTGTTCTTCTTTCTCAGGATTGCTTTAGAAATTCTGGGTCTTTTGTTGCCCCATATGAATTTTAGGATTCTTTGTTCAATTTCTGTAAAGAATGACATTAGAATTCTGATTGGGATAGCGTTGAATCTGTAGGTTGCTTTAGGTAGTATGAACATTTTAACTATGTTTATTCTTCCAATCCGTGTGCATGGAATGTCTTTCCATCTCTTTATGTCGTTGTCGATTTCTTTCAAGAAAGTCTTGTAGTTTTCATTGTATAGATCTTTCAATTCCTTGGTTAAATTTATCCCAAGGTATTTTATTCTTTTTGTTGCAATCGTGAATGGGATTGAGTTCTTGAGATCTTTTTCTGTTAGTTCATTGTTAGCATATAGAAATGCTACTGATTTATGTATGTTGATTTTATCCCCTGCAACTTTGCTGTAGTTGTTGATTGTTTCTAATAGTTTTCTATGGATTCTTTGGGGTTTTCTATATATAAGATCATGTCATCTGCAAACAGTGAGAGTTTTACTTCTTCTTTGCCTATTTGGATTCCTTTTATTTCTTTTTCCTGCCGAATTGCTCTGGCCAAAACCTCCAGTACTATGTTGCATAAGAGTGGTGAAAGTGGGCACCCTTGTGTTGTTCATGTTCTCAGAGGGATGGCTTTCAGTTTTTGTCTGTTGGGTATGATGTTGGCTGTGGGTTTGTCATATATGGCCTTTATTATGTTGAGGTACTTTCCTTCTATACCTATTTTATTGAGGGTTTTTATCATAAATGGATGTTGGATCTTGTCGAATGCTTTCTCTGCATCTATTGAGATGATCATGTGGTTTTTGTTTTTCATTTTGTTAATGTAGTGAATCATGTTGATTGACTTGCAGATGTTGAACCATCCCTGTGTCCCTGGTATAAATCCCATTTGACCATGGTGTATAATCTTTTTGATATATTGCCATATTCGGTTTGCCAAAATTTTGTTGAGGATTTTGGCATCTATGTTAATCAGTGATATTGGCCTGTAGTTTTCCTTCTTTGTGTTGTCCTTGTCAGGTTTGGGGATCAGGGTGATGTTGGCTTCATAGAATGTATTAGGGAGTGCTCCATCTTCCTCTATTTTCTGGAATAGTTTGAGAAGGATAGGTATTAAATCTTCTTTGAATGTTTGGTAGAATTCTCCAGAGAAGCCATCTGGTCCTGGACTCTTATTTTTGGGGAGGTTTTTGATTACTGTTTCTATTTCTTTACTTGTGATTGGTCTATTCAGATTCTCTATTTCTTCCTGATTCAGTTTGGGTAGGTTGTATGAGTCTAGGAATTTATCCATTTCTTCTAGGTTGTTCAATTTGTTGGCATATAGTTTTTCATAATATTCTCTTATGATCCTTTGTCTTTCTTCGGTATCTGTTGTGATTTCTCTTCTCTCATTTCTAATTTTATTTATTTGAGACTTCTCTCTTTTTTTCAGTAAGTCTGGCTAAGGGTTTGTTGACTTTGTTAATTTTTTCGAAGAACCAACTCTTTGTTTCATTGATCCTTTCTACTGTCTTTTTTGTTTCAATATCATTTATTTCTGCTCTAATTTTTATTATTTCCCTCCTTCTATTGACTTTGGGCTTTCTTTCTTCTTCTTTTTCTAATTCCGTTAGGTGTTGTTTGAGGTTGTTTATGTAAGATTTTTCTTGCTTATTGAGGTAAGCCTGTATTGCAAATAATTTCCCTCCTAGGACTGCGTTTGCTGCATCCCAAATCATTTGGTACGGTGTGTTTTCATTTTCATTTGTCTCCAGATAATGTTTGATTTCTTCTTTAACTTCTTCAATAATCCATTGTTTGTTCAGTAGCATCTTGTTTAGTTTCCACATTTTTGGCCCTTTCCCAGCTTTATTCTTGTAGTTGATTTCTAGTTTCATAGCATTATGATCAGAAAAGATGCTTGGTATTATTTCAACCCTCTTGAACTTATTGATGCTTGCTTTGTTTCCCAAGATGTGATCTATCCTGGAGAATGTTCCATGCGTGCTTGAGAAGAATGTGTAACCTTCTGTTTTTGGATGAAGTGTCCTATATATATCTATTAGGTCCATCTGATCTAATTTTTCATTTAATTCTATATTTTCCTTCTTGATTTTCTGTCTGGATGCTCTGTCCATTGGTGTTAATGGGGTGTTGAGGTCCCCTACTATTATTGTATTGCTGTTGATGTCTCCTTTTAGTTTTGTTAATAGATTTTTACGAATTTTGGTGCTCCTGTGTTAGGTGCATATATATTTATGTGTTATGTCATCTTGGTGGAGTGTCCCTTTTATCATTATATACTGCCCCTCTTTGTCTTTCTTTATGTGTTTTGCTTTGAAGTCTACCTTGTCTGATATAAGTATGGCAACACCTGCTTTCTTTTGTTCATTATTAGCTTGGAGTATTGTCTTCCATCCCTTCACTTTGAGTCTGTGTTTGTCTTTGGGGCTGAGGTGTGTTTCCTGGGGGCAGCATATTGTTGGATCTTGTTCTTTCATCCAACCTGCCACTCTGTGCTTTTGATTGGAGAGTTCAATCCATTCACGTTTAGAGTGATTATTGAAATGTGGGGGCCTACTGTTGCCATTTTATCACTTGTTTTCTGGGTTTTTTGCATTTTGTCCTTATGGAAAGCTGTTATTTTGTGTTATTGTGCTTCTGCTTATCTCCTTTGTTCTGGATTTTGTAACCCCTTTCCTTTCTTTGATCTTTCAGGAATGAGGTTCTTACTGAGCATTTCTTGAAGAGGTTTTGTGGCAATGAACTCCCTTAACTTTTGTTTATCTGGGAAAGTTTTCATTTCTCCATCGTATTTGAAGGATATTTTCACTGGGTAGAGTATTCTTGGCTGCAGGTTTTAGTCCTTCAGAGTTTTGAATATTTCATTCCAATCTCTTCTAGCCTGTAAGGTCTCTCCTGAGAAATCTGCTGATAGCCTTATGGGGTTTCCTTTGTAAGTTATTTTCTTCTGCCTGGTTGCCCTTAGTATTTTCTCTTTGTCATTGACTTTTGCTAGTTTCACTACTATATGCCTTGGGGTTGGTCTTCTTACATTAATAAAGTTTGCAGATCTATTGGCTTCTGTCACATGGAGTTCCATCTCTCTTCCCAAGTTTGGAAAGTTCTCGGCTATTATTTCTTTGAACAGGCCTTCTGTCCCCTTCTCCTTCTCTGCTCCCTCTGGTATACCTATAATCCTTATGTTGCATCTCCTAATTGAGTTGGATAATCCTCGGAGAGTTTCTTCATTTCTTTTTAGTCTTAGTTCTCTCTCCTCCTCTGTCTGCAGCATTTCTATATTCCTATCTTCCAAATTGCTAATTCTGTCCTCCATATTAGCGACCCTACTCTTCAGAGAGTCCAGATTTTTCTTAATCTCCTCCATTGTGTTCTTCATCTCCAGTATTTCTAATTGGTTCTTCTTTATAGTGTCAAGCTCTTTTGTGACATAGCTCCTGAACTCATTGAATTGTCTATCTGAATTCTCTTTTAACTCGTTGAGTTTTTTAATAATGGCAGTTTTGAAATCATCGTCATTTAGGTTATAGATTTCATTGTCTTTGGGATTGTTTTCTGAGTGCTTATCATTTTCCTTTTGTTCTGGAGATTTAATATATTTTTTCATACTGCTTAATGGCGTGGATTTGTGCCTCCGCATAGGGATAGAGTTTAGTTGCTGCTTCCACTTGTTGTGACTGGTGTGTGGGGGGGCAGCTGTTTAGACTGCACCAACCAGGAACCCTGTCAGCTGTTACTGACTGGACCTGGACCCCTCCTCATAGTCACAGTGGTCCTGTGGGGTCCCTCGTTGGTTATGGGGGCAATCGCAAGGGGGGCTCAGGCTGCTGGTGCCTACTGTTGCAGCCCACTTAGGCGCGCTCCCTCCTTGTGGTCTGCAGTGGTGTTGTGGGCTTTCCCAGCAGCCAGGAGCAGGATCACCTATAATCGCCGCTTTGTCCCTAACAGAGCCCACAAGATCACACTTGTCCACTATAGGTCCCAGTAGAGCTATGGGTATCTTCTACAGTCTGTTGTTAGCTCACCTAGCTGTGCTACTTTTGCACCAGGGCCTTCCCTCCTTGCAATTGTCAGTTGGGACCTCTCCACTAGTGCTGTGCAGGGGCTTTCGCTGAGGCTGCTGTAGGAACCTGGAGTTACCCCCTGTGCTATGTAGCCATTTCACCAGAGCTCCACTCTGCCCCACTCCACTCTCACGGGATCTCTGGGAGCCCCTTGCCTCGTCTGGGACACAGCCAGAGTCCGTGGGACTGGCGGTGGCTTGTAAGCTGCTGCCTTGTGGGGAATTCTGCTCTAGGGACCTTCCTGGTGTTCCGAATGCTGGGAGGAGCCTCCCTGCCAATGGCGAGCAGAGGCCCTCTCTGCTGGGGGGGGGTGCAGGACCCTGGAGCGTCCCCCCCAGGCCACAGAGCTGGGCGTTGGAGCTCCACCCAGTCCCCATGCACGTCCATGGGAAGTCCAGGCACCCCCTGCACCGACCCATGTGCCGGAGACCATGGGCCCAGCAGCAGCTTGCAGTCTGGTGCAGTGCCAGGGAATCCGCCCACCAGGAGCTTCCCTTTGTTCTGGACTCTGGGCAGGGCCTCCCAGCTAATGGCAAGCAGAGGCTTTCCCTGCCGAGGGGGTGCGGGACCCCGGAGCCTCCCCCCGAGCCATAGAGCTGGGCACTGGAGCTCCAACCCTGTCCCCAAGCAAGTCCACGGGAAGTCCAGGCGCCCCCTGCATCGACCTATGCACCGGAGACCGTCGGCCCAGCAGCAGCTTGCGGTCTGGTGCCATGCCGGGGAATCCGCCTGCCAGGAGCTTCCCTTTGTTCTGGATTCTGGGCAGGGCCTCCCTGCTAATGGCGAGCAGAGGCTTTCCCTGCTGGTGAGGTGTGCCGGGGAATCCATCTGCTGGGAGCTTCCCTTTGTTCTGGATTCTGGGCAATGCCTCCCTGCTAATGGTGAGGGGAGGCCTTCCCTGCCTTATTCCATTTTGTGTTGTGAGTTTGTAATTAAATTGAAGTGATTTTACTTATTTTTGAGGCTTTCCTTCCCTTTATCTTTGTTACAATTAAGTGTTTGCTAACCTGTTCTGATAGAGAGCTGCAATTTTCAGATGCTGTCTGTCTATTTATCTCCTTACTCAAGGTTTTGTAAATTCTTTCTTTTTTTGTCAGGTATGAGGGCCTTCTTGATCATTTCTGGTAGAGAGGGTCTTGTGGCAATGAACTCCCTTAGCTTTTGTTTATTTGGGAAAGTTTTTATCTCTCCATCCTAATTGAAGTATAGTTTCACTGCATAGAGTATTCTTGGCTGAAAGTTTCTTCTTTAGGAATTTTGAATATAACGTTCCACTCTCTCCTATCCCGTAAAGTTTCTGCTGAGAAATCCCCTGAAATCCTGATAGGGGTTTCTTTAAATGTTGTTTTTTTCTGCCTTGCTGCACTTGATATTTTTCTTTGTCATTGACTTTTGCCAGTTTTACTAATATATGCCTTGGAGAAGGTCTTTTTACGTGATATAATTAGGAGTTCTTTTAGCTTGGTTTACATGTAATTCCAGCTCCTTTCCCAGGTGTGGGAGTTCTCAGCTGTGATTTCTTTGAATAAGCTCTCTACTCCTTTGTCCCTCTCTCCTCCGTGTGGAATACCTATAATCCTTATGTTGACTTTTTAATTGAATTGGATACTTCTTGGAGAATTTCTTCATTTCTTTTTAGTTTTTCTTCTCTCTCCTCCTCCATCTGTGGTAGTTCTATATTTCCTTCCTCTAAATTACTGATTCTGTCCTCCATAGTCCTTATTTTTTAAGGACTCCAGATTTTTATCTCACTCATTGCATTTTTCATCTCTGTTTCTGATTTTTTCCTTATAGTTTTGATCTCTTTTGAGAAGAAGTCCCTTTGTTCATTAATTTTGTTTCTGAGATCATTGAATTGTCTTTCTGAGTTTTCTAGTAACTTACTGAGTTTCTTTATGATAATTATTTTGAATTCTCTGTCACTTAGATTGTAAATTTCTCTGACTTCAGGATTGATTTCTGAGTACTTCTCATTTTCTTTCTAGTCTGGGGTTTTAACATACCTCTTCATGCTACTTGATGGAGTGGACTGTTGCTGTCACATAGTGGTAGTATCTAGTCACAGATTTCACCTGCCACCACTGGTGGTGGGCAGCAGGAACTGTGTTTTCTCAGCCCTCTGAAACCCCTGAATGATGAGCCTGTCCATTGGAAGCTGTGACAACCGGGTCCATCTGTGTTTTCCCACTGGCTGCTGCTGCTTTACACACTTATGAGCAGGTGCTCTGGTGGGGATCCCTTATTCTGGCCAACCAGCCATGCTGATGCACCAGGCAGGAGAGGCGAGAGGGGTGCTTTCTTTTACATGTGCAATCTGGTGCACCCTTGCTCTGCACTCACTGCCTACTTGGGATGCTCATGTTGGTGTGGCTGCCCCCATGATTGCTTAGCTGCATTGGTGTGAAGTGTTCCCACAGGCTGGGAGGCAACTCTGAGAACACAAGGGATCCCATGGAGGACTGTGTTTTCCCCCTTCTCCTCTCAGTGTCACATGCCAGCCACCATGCAATGTCCCATGCCCTTGAGAGGGAGAGAAGATTTCCTTACCTCCTTCCACTGCTTCCTGGGGGGGGTGGGGGGCTGGCACCCTCACCTTCAGATGTATGGCTGTGTGGGTCTCTCAGGCATCTGTTGTGTTATGTGAATATCCTCTGTTGGTTTATGCATGTCCTTTTGGTTGTATCTTAGTGGGGAGAGACTAAGGGAAGAGTTCACTCCACCATGACACCCTCTCTAAGAAAATTTATGATGTTGTAGTTTATCTTGCTTCTCTTCATTTATTTCATTGAACTGACATGTGTTCCACCTTTGCACATCCTAATCATAAGCAGAATGCATCTGTTCTCTTTTATACTACACCAATCAGGATTTCACTTACACCACTCCACAGAAACAATCAAAATCATGTCAACCCCACACTAAATGTGTTAGACATTTCTCAGTACTAATCTTTCTCTATTAGCCACATTTGATATAGCTGATCTCTCCTTTATTCTGTAAACATTTTACTTGATTTCCAAGACACAACACACTCATGACTTCCTTCTTCCATCCCTGGTAATTCCATATATTTTGCTGATTCCTCTTCTTTCAGTTTCTTAAAATTGGAGTACTTTGGGCTCAATTATTGCATCTCTTTTATTGTCTACTTTACTCAAGTCCTATAGTGATCTTATCCATTCTTGTGACTTTAAGTAACAGCCTTACATGAATGATTCCCAAATTTCTATTTCGAGCCCAGATCTCTACCTTGCCATAGTTATATATCTAACTTATTACTTGACTTCTCCACTAGAATGTCTAATAGGCAGCTCAAATTTATTTTGTCAAAGAAAGGAATTCCTTATCTTCATGTTTAAATCTGTAGCACATACATTCTTCTTCATCTTTCGATTGCAATGTATTATTTCAGATCTTGAGGAAAAAATTTAGTTACCACTGCCTCCTCTCTTCCACTCACACCACACAACTAACCCTTCAGCAAGCCATATTGGTTCTACCCGCTCTCTAACCACTTTGACTATTGGACCTAAATTATCATTTGTTGCCTGGCGTATTGTAATCATTGTCTAGCCAGTCTCTTTTATTCCACTTTTACCCAAGTTAATTGTAATCATGGAATTAAGAGTGAATTTTCGAAACGAAGGTCATATCATGTCACTTTCCTACCCCAAACCCGCCAATGACCTCTATATAAGTCAGAGTGAAAACCAAAGGGAGTACGAAAAACTAAAAGCTCTTTCTCTAAACTTTCCTTTCTTAACAGCATCTCTTATTGCTGTCTCCCACACTCCCTGAGATGAACAATAAATTTAGCTTACTAAAATAGGAAATAGACTCCAACTACATTTGACTCTTCACTGTTTTTCAAAAGTGCCAAGCACATTCCCACCTCAGGGCTTTTGCACTGGATTCTCTTCTCCCAGATATCTATAGAGCTCACTCCTTTGCCTTCAAACATTAGCTCAAATGTCATCTTTTCAAAACAATAACTCACCTACTTTCAAAAAGCACTTGCTGGACTTATTATTTTGGTTAATTTTCCTTCATAGTACTTCTACCATAGTATATAATTGTCACCTTTTACCATAGTATATATTTACTTATTTACTATGTATATTATTATGTTTCTTCGCTTTAAAAGAGAAATCAAGAATTTTTGTTTCTCTTTTTCAGCTTTTTGAAGAGTATCTGGAAAATAGTAGACAATCATTAAATATTTATTTAATGAATTGTAAATTCTGGGTTTACAGTACGAATTAAATTAAGTAATATATGTAAAACACCTGATATTCAAGAGGATCTCAGTAAATACTTTCCACAAGTACAGCAAGCAGTGATGGGCACATATTATATATATTTTCTGATAACTAGAGTGCATTTTAAATTTTAAAATTTTAAATTCCCTAGTCTAAGTGGAGACAAATAATGAAAAAGTGTATATTTAAAAATGTTTATCCCCATAAGTGAGAAGGTTAAGGCAGTAGAGAACAATGTGCACTTTACCTTTTTTTGCGTCTTTTTTTTAAAGTATAAATAGAGTTTTCTAAATAGAGTCCTCTAAAGACACAAAACTATGTGCTAAAAGTGGTTATTTATGAAGGGGACTCTAGGGCACCAGTGATAATCAGGGTGACGTAGAGACTTATTTTTCACTGAATACACTTTGTACCTGTTGATTTTTTAAATCATATGAATTTATAACCTATTAAAATAAATAAAATCCAGTAATTACATAATTAAATATATAGATGTATTTGAATTCTCCAGAGAAACAGAAAAAAAGGATGTGTGTGTATGTAGGTGTACATATATATATATATAAAAATATATATATATGCACACATACACATATATATAGACAGAGAGGCAGAAGAGAGAGAGAGAGAAAGAGAGTTATTTTAAGAAATTGGCTCACATGATTATGGAAGATAGCAAGTCCAAATCTGCAAAGTGGGCTAGCAGGCCAGAGACCGAGGAGAGTTGACAGTGCAGATGAAATCCAAAGGCCATCTGGTGGAGAATTCCCTGTTGCTTGAGCAGGCCAGTGTTTTGTTCTATTCAAGCCTTCAACTGATTGGATGAGGGCTGCCCACATTATGGACGGCAATCTGCTTACTCAAAGTTCACTGCTCAAGTGTTAAATGCATCCAAAAACACTCTCCAAATTGACACATAAAATTAATAAGCACAAAAGGTATATACCCAAAACAAATTAAAGACAAATCCAAAAAGAGACCTGGACAAATATTCAGAAGAGTTTTATTCAGAATAGATAAATCTGGAAAGATCCCTTTGTCCATAAGTAGGAGAATAGATAAATAAACAGTGGTATACTTATAAAGTGGAATGATGCTCATGCATAAAAAAGAAAAAATATCTCTATACACTCACGTCAATTAATCTTGAAAACATTAAGTTGAATGAAAGAAGGCTTACATACAAAAGCATGTAGATACAATTCCATTTATATAAAGTTATAGAACAAGCAAAAGTAATCTAGAGTGGAAAAAATCAGAACTGTGCTTGTATCTGAGGGCAGCTGGGTAGGTATCGATGAGGAAAAAGCATGAAGAAATTTTCCAGGGTAATGGAGATGTTCTATATCTTAAAAGGGATTTGATTTTCACAGAGGTATGCAGCTGTCAAACCCACTGAAATGTACACTAAAAATTTTTGCATTTAGTCATATAAAAATTTACCTTAGAAATAATAACCAAATGTTGAACACTAGTTAATGATATGCATGCTCAAGTATTTAGAGGTACCTAAACACTTCAGGGTGCATATCATTCAATAGAGTTTAATATTTGTTTATATCTACAACCTACTTTAAAATGCATCAAAAAACACTGATAGATTTGTGGATAAACAATAGGAGAGATAGTTATGTGAGGAAGAAAATATAGTAAAGTTAATCATGGAATCTACATGGTAGATAAATGAATATTCACTGTATGTTTTCTATGGTTCATTCTACATTTTCCTATGTTTGTAACATTTTATAATAAAATTTTGTGAGAAAAGAAAATGTAAATGAAATTATCTTTAAAAGTATCCTCCTATGCATTTAGCATAATTGGCCCCCTTTTGGTAAAAATGAAAATCCATTTTCGTAATTAATTTACATTTAAATAGAAAACATCCAGAAGGAAACACTGTAATAAATTTTTCATGTACGTCTTTCAATTCCATTTCTTTCCGGAGAGGAGAAGCAAACTATAATAAAAACTAAAGCATTGCTTGTGAGGAAATTCACATGATTATTTCCTTCAACCAAGCATGAAAGGGAGAATTTTAAAGGAGGGTTCATGAGGCTCTTATCTCCCTGCCTAAAATGTATTGTTGCTGTGGCTGTTGCTATTAGAACTCTAGACCTAAGAGCTGTGGCACACGACATTGAAGCGTTGATAACAAAGCATCTCTTACATCCCTGGAATTCTCCAGTTCAAGGGTTCTGTGTACTTCAGGTAGAAGGGAAGTGAAAACTGTCAGCACTTTAGTCTGATCCCTGATTGCAAAAGGTAGAAGGTCTGACTTCTACACAAATTTGATTACAATTTGTACAAACTGGTCTGTGATTTTGGAAACTAAGGATTGGGAAAAAGAAATAGTAAAATTTCTTCTAACTTCCAAATGGCAATTTCAGATATGAAATAAAAACATTGTCTGTGTCAGAATACCTGTATTATATCAATAATTCTGCAAAATTATGGTGAACTTGACCATAGACACTTCCTATTATCATCAAACAAGGACTCAATTATCCTTCTAAATTGAAAGCCTTCTGGATCCCCTTCTCACTTTTGCTTCTCTCCATTATCACACTTCCACAGTGGGACACATGCACACTAATGCACCTAAGCACAGCCCGTGGGGCTGGCCTGGTGGTGCAGCTGTTAAGTGCACACGTTCCACTTCTGGGCAGCCCGGGGTTCGCGGTTTGGATCCCGGGTGGGCACATGGCACCGCTTGGCACGCCATGCTGTGTTAGGCGTCCCACATATAAAGTAGAGGAAGATGGGCAAGAATGTTAGCTCAGGGCCAGTCTTCCTCAGCAAAAAGAAGAGGATTGGCAGTAGTTAGCGCAGGGCTAATCTTCCTCAAAAACAAAACAAAACAAAAAACATAGCCCCGTAAGCTTGAAACAAATATTTTCCAATAATAATACATCAATGCCCTTTCATTCACATAGTGCTTTGCATTTCAATATGTTTTAGTTATATGCAAGTGATAAGACTTGATAAGGTGATGCCTTCTACAGCACTAGTTCTTAAATCATTTTTCAACTAGAGCAGCATGAAAATCACCAAGTGGCTTATTTTAAAAGCAGGGTTTGGGGACTTACCCTACAACTATTTAAATGGAATTTTGTATAATGGTGCCTAGAATCAAATATGTATATCTCCTTTCACTCAATAAAATTTAAGAATTGCAGTGTTCTCACCAATTATGCCCGTTCTTGGCATGAGAATCCTGATTGCAATTATCAACTGAGGTCAAGCTAGTCGAGATAGCTATTCATAACAAAACATGTGGAATTTTTGAACTTTAAATACCTTAATATCCACAATGGGATAACTTTACTAGAGTACACGTGTATTGAAATAGAAACAAATAAAGATTGTATCAGAGATTGGCAATAATTAGAATAATATTTAATGTAGTTCTGATTGTAATTCCTAATCCTTACTTTCTAGAAATTAGTAATAGTCCTAACCAAATGAACCTAAGGATATATCTTTGGCCACAGACTCTTTCCCTTCTTTGTCATCCTGTGTCACTCTTCTTTATCTCGGATTTTCAATGGAATCGTGGTTTCATTATAGTGGCTATGAAATTCCCATATTGGGAGACAATTCTCCATAGTTTTATCATATTTCCACATGTCTTGTAAGCATAGGCACTGGCTACTTTTGTTCTGAGGTGTATTTTCAAGGATGTTTGCAGAGCAAACAGTCTTGGAAGATAGCGATAGTCTTCCTCCAGAGAAACACGAAGGTCAGCTTAGTGCCTAGCATAGAAGATTCTCGCTTTCTAATTCCAAGATTTCTCTCCTGCAATACTGCCCTTCATATATACAAGTGTTACCCTGCCCTCTTCACATCACCTTGTGGGAACTGGGGCTTGGGCTTCAGTGCAAGAAAAGACTGATTCTCCGGCCACTTGAGTAATCAATTGTGCTTTCTCTCTAGTCCAGATATTGTGCAACTTCTGCCAGCATCCACGATCTGTGGTGGGTGATTTACTAGTTTGAAAGTAGGATAAAATCTCAGATGCTTCACAGTTTTGACAGCCAATTGCGTAACATTTTCAATTCTCCTTACTTACTAAAAGTTCAGACTAAGCAACAAGACCTCGAAAACAGTGTTTGTATAATTCTGGTTATCTCTGTTGGTAACTTACACAATTTCAGGAGGCTCTTTCAGCTTCAAAGAAACACTCTGAAAACACTTCTACAAGTAATTTGTGGACCCAGACATGATGTATCTCTTTTAATCAGATCTATACTGTCATATGTTGTCTCTTCTGAGAATTCTGATATGTGTTCTTCTGGAGGGACGGGCTGGCATTTTATCCCACTATGGTCTCTGCACATGCAGCAACTTCCAGGTTGAATCTGAATTAAAATATACTCTTCCATTGATTTTTCTCAATGTCTCTAATAAGTCTGCCCATAGCTGCCTATGCAAGTCGAGAGGAAGGAGGATGGTATTGATTGCTCACCAATTTCGTCTCTATGATCATATATAGAGCTCAATATACTTTTATTTTATTCCCTGTTTTGAGTAAATATAGTATCATAGACTTAAATAGTTTTAAACTTGAAAAAGATCTTAGGAATTTTCTACGTGCAACCTCCCACACAGAACAGATACACAACCTACAAGCAGCTATTGCTTCATAACCTACAATGACAGGAGTTTATGGAATTCACAAAGTGCTTATCATGCTCGAGTTTATTTAATATTTAGAAATATCTGCTTATACTAAGCATAAATCAGTTATCCTAATTGTCTCCAACCCTTAGCCCTGGGCTGATATTCTGGAGCCGCCATTGAATTAATCTATTCTTTCTCAATTATCATAAACAATTTCCTCCCAAAACTAAACGTAGAAAATTACCACAATTATTTTTTAAATGGCATGGCCTTAAAATATTTTGGTATTCAGGAAAAATCCACACTGAAATGTACTTTATATGTGCTCAGCCCACAACAACCTTATAGCAAAACTTAATACTGTCTTGGCTTTTTTTGTGCAGATGCATCATATTGTTGATGTATATTATGTTCACAGTTAACTAGAAACATCAAGTCTTTTTTTACATGAATGCCTGACAAATCAGGTTTACCACATTTTAAATTCATGCAATTGATTTTTTTCCTTTTATCTGAAGTAATCTAAATGCAGTGTGCTAAATTAGTTTCATGAGTTTTAATCCATTTTTCATCCTCTTGGGATTCTTTTTGAATGTTATTTCTGTAATCAAAACTATTGGTAACTTTTTAAAGATTTGTCATTAAAAAACCTGAAACAGCAGCTGGCCTGGTGGTGTAGTGATTAAGTGTGCACACTCTGCTTGGTGGCCCCAGGTTGGCACTCTTGGATCCTGGGCTCGGACCTAGTGCTGCTCATCAAGCCATGCTGTGGTGGCATCCCACACACACAAAAAAATAGAGGGAGATTGGCACAGATGTTAGCTCAGTGACAATCCTCCTCACACAAAAAAACACAAATCTGAAATGAATGCCTTTAAACCTTTATTTAAGTTATTGATTAATATGTCAGATAGAACAAGACCGGTAATAGAACCCTTTGATCTTTAACTTTAGCTTTCTCTATAGTTGACATGATTCTAAAAGACTATACTTTTTATGTGTGATTATTTAAAAGACTCCAAATTTACCTTACTATATTTTCAGGTAGGATTCATTTATCTTGTTCCCAAAGTTACAATGACTGGCAAAAGATTTAGACAGACACTTCAGAAAAGAAGCTATATGAGTAGCCAATAATCACATGAAAAGGTGTTCAACATTAGTCACCAAGGAAATGCAAATTAAAACAGCAGTTAGCTACCACTACACAGCCCCTAGAAAGGCTGAAATAAAAAACAAATGAACAACAAAAAACTGAAAATACAAAGTATTGGCAAGGAGATGAAACCCCCAGAACACTTATACACTGTTGCTGGTAATGTAAAATGGTTCAAAGACTTTGCCAAACAGTTTGGTAGTTTCTTATAAAACAAAATGTACGCTTCCTGCATGAACCAGCAATCCCGTTCCTATTTATACAAGAGAAGCAAAAACATGTGTTCACACAAAGACTTGTAGACAAAGTTTTGTAGATGGCTTACTCCTAATAGCTAAAAAGTGAAACAACACAAATGTGTATCAATGGGTAAATTCATAAAGAAATTGTGGTATATACATACAATGGAATACTATTCAACAAGAAAAAAGAATAAACTACTAACAGACGCAGCAGTAAGGATAAATTCCAAAACCATGCTGAGAAAGAGAAGCAAGATAAAACAGAAGCCAGACACAATATAATTCATACAGTATGAGTCCGTTTATATGAAATTCTAGAAAAGTCAAATCTAGTCTATGGTAATAGAAATCAAATCAGTGCTTGCTTACAGCCAAGGAATGGAGTTTGAAGGTGGTGCAAGTGTGTTGGGGAAAAGCACCAAATGAAAGGGGGCACAAAGGAGCTTCCTTGAGTTACAAAAAAAATCATATATATCTTGATTGTGGTGGTGGTTACATGGGTTATATAAGTGTATACACTTATCAAAAGTCATCAAACTCTACATTTAATATGATTGAATCTTAGTATATGAAAATATATGTAATTATATATCAGAATCAGGAAAAAATCTTGTAATCAAAGAAAACTTTCTTGAAATAAAAGTAGACCTGCATCTATATATTGAAAGGGTCCACTGAGTTCCTGGAATAATTTACTTGAACTTCTAAACTCTGTGACATACCCTAGCAAAGCTATTACAATTTAAAGATAAAGACAACAGTTCTGAGGATTTACACACTATAAGATCAAGGGAATAAAATAATTTTGAGATCAGACCTCTCAAAATCAACACACAAAACAAGGCAATAGTAGTGCGGCATTTTTATGAAAGGAAAGAAAATGTGATCCAAGGATGCTATATCCAA
Source organism: Equus quagga (assembly GCF_021613505.1). Taxonomy (NCBI): domain Eukaryota; kingdom Metazoa; phylum Chordata; class Mammalia; order Perissodactyla; family Equidae; genus Equus; species Equus quagga. Next base: position 8,688,749 of record NC_060288.1, on the reverse strand, counting down.
TCAAGCTACTGTTCAACTATCAAGGTCACAGACAATGAGTTTACACCTGAAAGGACTCAGGCTGTACTCAGGAGTCTTTCTGGAGGAAAATATCTGGGACTGACCTTCATCCAACCAAAAGACAATGTGAAAGTTTTGGTGAAAGGATTGATAGTGAATATTCAACACAGTAGTCCCCCTTTATCCTTAGGGGATGCATTCCAAGTGCCCCAGTGGATGCCTGAAACCGTGGATAGTACTAAACCCTGTATATGCTATGTTTTCTTCATATACAGACATATTTGAGGTGCAACAGCAAAACTAGCATGAATTTCTTTTTCATTATTCACAATTTCACGGATAGAATATTTGTTCTTATCGTAGATCTTAGCAATCTCAGCATACGATTTTTCTTCCTTCCTTATTAAGTCAAGAAGTTTCACTTTTTCGCTTAAAAGAAGCACTTTATGGCTTCTCTGTGGCATATGTGAATTTCCAGCATTACTAGTCTTGTGCTTTGGGGCTATCACTAAGTAAAATAAGGTTACTCGAACACAAGGACTATGATACTGTGACAATAGATCTGACGATCAAGACAGCTACTAAGTGACTAAGGGGTGGGTAATGTACACAGTGTAGATATGCTGGACAAAGGGATGATTCACATCCCAGGTGGCACAGAGTTGGACAATGTGAGATTTCATCATGCTACTCAGAACAGTATGCAATTCAAAATGTATGAATTGTTTGTTTCTGAAATTTTTCATTTAATATTTTTGGACCACAGTTGACCATAGGCAAATGAAACCCAGAAACTGAAATGGAGGATAAGGGGAGACTACTATTTATTCAGTTATAGATGTAGGACCAAAATAAGGATGAGCAAAAGCATGGAAGAAGAGTATGTAAATATAATCTCACAAAGTACAAAGGATTCAACTTTTAAAATGGAAAAAATGAGGGAGTGAAAATGGGAAAAATAAAATAATCTCACCAATTATTGAAGTGAGAATAAAAAAAAGAAAATCTATAAAACTGACAAACCATATAATAAAAGGGAGAGTTAAAAAATGGGGGGATTAAGGATGTTACAGAAGGTAAAAATAAAAAGATAATTTCTACAACAAATAAAACAAAATGAACACTTCCAATATACTAAAAGGAATTTTTTTAAAGAAGAGCAAAGAAAATTATGTGAACAAAAAACTCATATTTTAACTTCCCAGAAATAGTCAATGTTAACTAGAATTCTTTCCAACCTCTCCCTCCCTACCTTCTCTCTCTCCTTCTCTTTCTGTCTCATCCAGTCTCTCTCTCTGCATGTTTGTTATTAGTACAAATTTGGATGATTAGGTTGTATTTTCATTTACTATTTAATCATGAGCATTGTCTATGCTGACAAAAGTTCACAAAAAAAACATGACTTCAAATAGATTCTTACATATTCCATGTAATGGATGAATTGATATATTTGTTCTGAAATCTTGCTGGCTCATTCTGTATTCACAATCAAGCATTTGTCCATTTATTCAATCATTTAACATGCATTTATAAGATGTCTATTGTATGCCATAGATTTCTGAGCAAGACAGAAGTATTCTCTGCACTCCTAGAGGACACTTAAACAAATCATTATATGTATGATTTTGATGTTAATAATGTGGAAGTTGGAAGAGATGTGGGAGAGCAGTTTAAGGGGATTCATCTCAATCTTGACATGAAGTCCAGGACTAGTTTAGGCATGCCTGTGGAAGTAAGTGAAGTTTAAAATGAGGTATGAACAGCGTGAAGCGGTCCTGGGAACAGGAGATGGGGACCATTTGGTCATACTTCTGTAACATCTCCATTTTGCTATCCCTTGTAAAGGTAACCTTTTTCTTTGACTTTTTTCCTTTCTCTAAACTAGCCTATATTTTTACATTTTAATTCTAGAAGCCTTTAAGTTTTTACAAAACATACTGAACCTATTTTTCTCTCTATGGCATCTTAACTCTTCCTTGTGTTAAGATGAGGTAGCATCTAACTTTTCTTGTTTTCTTCTCTGTTCCCCCTCCTTTAGCAGTTTTGTTGTTATGAACTAGAACTTTAGATTCACATTGTATGAATACTAATGTATTTTGCATGATATATCTTTTTTAAAGAGTTGTTTTAGACATTTGCTATATATTATAAACATTTTAATAGCTAACTCTATGACTAACTGGTTATTGAGTTATTTTATACCACAACTTGCCCATTTTTGAGTTTCTTATGTTGACTAATTTTTTGGTTTATGGGAGTACTTCAAATGTTTTTTTCCCAAGAAAGTGATATCCTTGCTGATATTTACATATATCTTGTGCATAACATTTTAAAGGGAGATTATAGTAATTTAATCAACAAAGTGAGTATGTTTTGGCAAGGTTTGTTGTTAAAAAATGAAATGATGATCAATAAGAATCAGTTAAAATTCCATTTATATGAAATGCCCAGAAGATGCAAATCTATAGAGACAGAGACTAGATTAGTGGTTGCCTGGGGATGTGGGATTGGGAAGATGAGGTGTGAGGCTAAGGGATATGGTGTGGAGCTTCTTTTTGGGATAACAAAAATGTTATAAAATGCATTGTGGTGATGGTTGCACAACTTTATAAATATACCAAAAGCCATTGAATTGTACACTTTAAATGGGAGAATTGTGTGGTTTGTTGTGAAGTGTATCTCCATAAAGCTGTAAAAAATGAATCAGATTATGTTCAATTGTCTATTATTTGATGAAATTTAAAATGTTTCCCTCAAACCAGAGGCATCATTTGCTCATCTCCAGGGTTTTGGTATCGCTTCTCTTCACCATGGTTTCAAACTCAAAGCATGAACTAGATAAAAATCACAGCATCAATAAGCATTTCACTCCCACCTAGCTGGACATAATAATGTGGATTTAAAAATCATTTCCAATATTTACTCTTAGCTCTCCTTTGCTTTTATCTGTATCTGTGATGTCTGATGTTATTAACCCCCCACACTTTCACCCCTTAGCCAAATAAACTGTCATGAATGGAACTGACCAACTAATTCATGTTCTTGTATGAAGGTTTACACTGTGACCCCCAGGAAACATCACATTCCACAGAAACTTTATCACAATGGCAAAGACCCTTAAGCCAAAGAGCAAAAGTTCTAATGGTAGAATTTCAGGCAACAGAAGAGATTGGAGAAGCATTTGGACTATAAAGAGATCTTTCAGGTCCCCTGAAATCTGAACACATGTGAGTTTGCTGGCCACGCCTCCCACTGAGGCTGGCTCCTGGGTGCCTCTGGATTGCACTGCCACCCTCTGCACTATAATTCTGAGGGCCATTAAGTCTGGTATTTCTCCAAGAAGTTCTTGCCTAACCTGGGTTAGGTTTAATGACACCTTTATATTTAGTTTTATTTTTATCTTCTCTCTCATGGTCCTCTCTCTTGCAGACTATAGCTGGAAAATGTTTAAGGCCAGTGCTATGAGAAAAGTAATAAGTTGAAATAATTCTTTTTTCACTTACGTTCCTTTATTGAAACCTTGTAAACTTTGGCATTTTTTCTTCTTTTTGTGTAAAATTATGCTAAAAATCCTTAAAATTTCAGACATTTATGAAGCCTTCAAAAGAAAAGTACAACCAGAGAAAACATATTTTTTAAAGAAGATTACCTGTGTTTGGGGATTTTTCTTTTTCTTTTTTTTCCCTTTTTTTTTCCTTTTTTTTTTTTTTTTTTTGAGGAAGATTAGCCCTGTGCGAACTATGGCCAGTCCTCCTCTTTTTGCTGAGGAAGACTGGCCGTGAGCTAACATCCATGCCCATCTTCCTCTACTTTATACCTGAGATGCCTACCACAGCATGGCTTTTGCCAAGTGGTGCCATGTCCATACCCAGGATCTGAACCGGCAAACCCCGGGCTGCTGAGAAGCAGGATGTGCAAACTTGACCGCTGCACCACCTGGCGGCCCCAGGGGTTTTTCTTAGTAACTAGAGAGGGAGGATAAAAAGTGGTGCAAAGATGTTTTTAAGTTAACTCAGCATCACTCACCAGCATCTGGAGGTCTGTGGACATGAAATTAACACGGATGACTTTTTGGAGTGATCAACAGCCAAAAGGGAAGCTTTGTCTCCTTGGTAGCTGAAGGAATGAAGACTCTACGGCTTCAGACTCTAGGGCCTTAGAAGAGCCTTCCATGGCCCTATGATTCACTGTACCCCTGCCCCTAATCCAATAATTAGGGCTGCATCAACACAAGTCCTCATTGGTAATAATCAAACCATTTTTTGAAGGAAAAATGATACTTTAATCCCGAGAAATCTGTTGCTGGTTAACAACACTAACAATGAAATCTTTAGCTATCTTTGGTCTCTCTTAACATTCCTTTGCCTCAACAGAACCTCCAGTTTTCTTCTTCTTTGTGTCCGGTGGAAATAAAAGTTTATCATCCTTTTCTGGGTTTCAATGTTGTTTAATGTGGTTTTTCAAATTAAATAATGTGTCTTCCTGTTTCCATTATTTTTGTCATTTTTTTAGGTGAGTCACCAGAAACTTCTCTTAGAGTTTTATCTCTAACTCAAGCTGTGGAGTTTAAAACTTTATATCCTCTTCCAGTGTCAAGTAGTCCGATGGGATCGCCTCCCCGCTCTGCTGTGGTTATTTGCCCTCACATCAGACTTGCTGTTTAATGGAATCTCTGCATTTCTGACACATTAGGCCAGTGGTCCGCCACGCCTCCTGGTCTTCCTCCCTCTCATTTGCACACAACTCCTCCTGTATTGACCAAGTTTGGTTTAACTTCATAAGAAGAACCTTTTCTTTGTCTCTCCTGCCCTTTTGCAGCTTTCCAGGGAGGCACAAGTGTCAGCTGTTGAGGCGGTTTTTAATTATTGACTCATCAGCCTTGGCCTTCCCTGGGGAAAGGGAATCTGCTTTTTCACATTTGTGCTATTAAGGACAATGTCTAAGATATGATAAATAAATAACAGAGCATGATGAATGTCTGGTCCTCTGTAGGCCACAAGAGAAAACTTCTGTCAAAGCAACCATGCTTCTCTCTCCTTTTAACAAGGCTTCATGACTACAGCAGCCACAGCTGCTGCTGGAGAACAGGAAGAAAATGCTTAAAGCACCCATTTTTTCTATGCTTGGAAAAAGAGTGTGGCAGGCTTAATAAATCCTAAGTTGCGGAGCTTGTCTATTTTCATCTTTTCTCTGGCCCATTTTAAAGGAAGAAGAGCAGAAGTGAGAATTCCTCTCTGGAGACCTAGATGCATGTCCTTGCTCCATCATTGTGGCACTCTTAGCAACCCACTTTTTCTGGATCTTCAGTTTCCTTATCCAGGAAATAGAAATACTACTTCACTCTGCCTACACTGCATCATTGTTGTGAGTCCCTGATGAAATGATATGCATGGAAAATATAAAAATATAAAGTTTTTGTTAGCATCGTTAATAGGAAGTACTTTTTCACTCATTCTTTCATCTGACAAATGTTTATTTTAAGGTCTATGAAAGCCAGGCTTTGTTTTGCTCACTGCCAAATCTCAGTACCTAAAACAGCACCTGAAACATAGCACTCACCCAACGTTTGCAGAATAAATGGATGAAGGAAGGAAGAAATGCATTAAGCATCTACCATGCAGTCACTGTGCCTGACACTGGCTCATATAAAGGTGAATACAGGAGGGAGGCATGACCCTGCCCTGGGGGATTTATAGTTTCATCGAAAACAGAGAGTGTCTAGAGCACAAATGCTGAGCTTCACCTCAAGTTAGACAAGATTGGGTAAAACAAAATAAAACCCCAAAACAAAATCTAGGTCTAAAGTTAAGTGAATTTTTGAAGTTAGCACAGTCATCTTGAGGATCCAGCTCTTCTCTTTTATCTTCTACGTGTTACTTCTTAGTGACTTTCTTCTGCCTTACTGTTCCCCCGTTTCAGATTATCCACTTGTGGCTAATTCTGTTTTTCCCCTATTTTCAAACACTTCTCATGAAAATACATCAGTAATTTTCATAATATTAATGTATTTCTCAAACTAGTGTACTGGGAGATGTTGATATTTGTTTCAAGTAAAGTGGATTTTGATGTTTAATAGCTCTGGAAGATGGTTGGTTAAATAACGTTAAATAGGACATCACTGAATCTGTAGATGAATTCAGTAAGAATTGACATCTTTGAATGATTATGTCTTCCCACAATGAATATGTATATCTCTCTATTTACATAAGTTTGTTTAAGTTCATTCAGCATTATTTTGTAGACTTTCATATGGAAGTCTTGCACCATACTCGTTAAATTTATTTTTAAGTATGTTGTGTTTTTATGTTATTTTAAATATTATTTTTTAAATTAAATTCCAAATAGTTTGTTACTAGCATATAGGATTGTGATTGCTTTTTGTATATGGACATTTTATCTTCTGACTTTAACAAATCTACTTATTTCTAGTAGTTTCTGTAGATTCTTTGGGATTTTCTATGCAGATGATCTCGTCATATGAAGATAAAGAAAATTTATTTCTTCCTTTCCAATAAATGTCTTTTATTTTCCTGTCTTACCTTATCACATTGACTCAGCCAGCTAGTACCATGCAGGATAAAATTGTGTGGGGGTGTGGACACTATAGAGATAATGTACTCATCATCCTTAAATATATTAGTTTTAATCCTTAAAATGTTTTATCCTTAAATATGTTAGTTGTGGGCTCTTTTGTAGATGCTTTTTATTAGAATGAAGAAGTCTCCTTCAATTCCCAGTTTGTTGAAAGTTTTTACTTGAATAAGTGTTGGATTATGCCAATAATATTCTGCATCTAATTAGATGGCAATATAAGTTTTCTTTATTTTGTTAATGTGACAAATCACATTGATTGTTTTTTGAATGGTCGATCAGTTTTGTTTTTCTAGATAAATCACACTTGCTCATAACATGTTATCATTTTATGTATTGCTGGATTCAATTTGCAAATATATTTTTAAAAAGTTTGGTGTCTGTGTTCATAAGGGATAATTGTACAGGTTTCTTTTTGGAATATCTTTGTCAGGCTTTGATATCCGTGTTTTGCTGCCCTAATAAAACAAGTGGGCACATGTTTCTTCCTCTACTTTCTCCAAGTATTTGTCTAAGATTGGTAGTATTACATCCTTAAATGTTTGGTAGAAATCATCACTGAAGCTACCTAGACCTGGAATTTTCCTTGGGGGTGAATTTTTGGTAAATCATTGAATTATTTTAATGGGTATATGAATTCAGATTTTTATCTTGTACCATTTTTGGTAGGTTTTATGTTTCAAAGAATTTATCCATTTTGTCTGAGTTGTCAATTTCAGTGGCATAAAATTGTTCTTAATATTCCCCTAGTACCATGTAATATCTGCACATCTATTCTGATATACCATATTTCATTGCTGATACAATATTAGTAATTTGTGTGCCCCTCTCTCTAGCACGCATAAGTCTACCTAGCGATGTTTCAATTCTGTTAATACTTTCAAAGAAACAAGTTTTGGCTTTATACTTTTCTCTACTGCATTTTTGTTTTCTATTTCATAGATATCTACTCTCATCTTTATTACTTCGTTGTTTCTGATTACTTTACATTTACCTTGCTCCTCTAGCTTCTTAAGATGTACCTGTAGACCATTGATATTCGCCCTTTTCTGTTTTCAAACATAAGCATTTAATGCTATAGTTTCCTCTATGCTTAGTCCCATTCGTTTTGATCTTTTCATTATCATTAGGTAAAACTAATCTCCATATTCCTTGCGATTTATTCTTTGGCCCATTGGGGTTATATAGATGTCTTATTGTAACTAATTTGTAATTTAATTCCATTGTGACCAGGGACATTGTCTGTAAAATGTCAACCTTTTAGCCATATTGAAACATTCAAAACTTTTGCCATATTGAAACTTGTTTTATAGCCTAAAGTATGGTCTATTTTGGTAAACATACAAAGTACACTTGAATAGAATATGTATTTTGGTATAGTGTTCTATAAACTATAATTAGTTCAAGGATGTGTATAGTGTTATTCAGGGTATTTATGGCCACACTAATTCTTTGTTAAGTTGTTCTATCAATTATCGAGGGAGGTTGTGAAAGTTTCCAACTAAAAGTTTGGGTTTTTCTATTATTTCTTTTAGTTCAGTCAATATTCACATCGTCTATTTTAAAAATCTATTAGCCACATACATATTTGTGATTGGTATATCTTCCTGAAAAATTGACCGGTTCATCATTATGAAAGGCCCTTTTTCTCCTGTAATACTTTGTCTTGAAGTCTGCCTTATCTAATATTAATATAGCCACTCCAGCTTTCTTACACTTACTGCTAACATAGTATTTAATATAGTCACTCCAGCTGTCTTATCTTATGCTTACTGCTGACACTGCATATTTTTTCCATTCTTTCTTTTGAAACCTCTCCTCTTCTTTTCTTTTTTTATTGAATTTATTTTTTTAGAGTGGTTTAAGTTTCACAAAAAAAACTGAGAAGTTATAGATTTACTCCCTGCCCCCACACATACACAGCTTCCCCCATTATCAACGTAACTCACCAGAGTGCTACACTTGTTACAATTGATGAACCTACGTTGACACATCATAATCACCAAGAGTCCATAGTTTTCATTTCGCTCTTGGGGTTGTACCTTCTATAGGTTTAACAAATATACAGTGACATGTGTCCATCAAAATGATCACATAGAATATTTTCACTGCCCTAGAAATGCTATGTGCTCCACCTCCTTATACTTCCCACTCCCAACCCCTCGCAACTACTGATCTATTTACCAATGATCTTTTGTCTCTATGGTGTTGTCTTTTCCAGAACGTCATATAGTTGGAATCTTACAGCATGCAACCTTTTCAGAATGGCTTCTTTCACTTATAAGGTGCATTTATGGTTCTTCCATGTGTTTTCATGGCTTGATTGCTCATTTCTTTTTAGCACTGAACAATATTCCATTGTCTGAATGTGACACAGTTTATGTATTCATTTACCTAATGAAGGACATCTTGGTTGCTTCCAAGTTTGGGCAACTATGAATAAAGCTGCTGTAAACATCCATATGCAGGTGTTTGTGTGGACATAAGTTTTCAGCTTCTTTGGTTAAATACTAAGGAATGAGTTTACTGGATCTTATGGTAAGAGTATGATTAGTTTTGTAAGAAAATGCCAAATTGTCTTCCAACGTGGCTGTACCATTTTTCATTTCCACCAGCAATGTGTGAGAATCCCTGTTTTTCTACATCCTTACCAGGATTTGGTGTCATCACTGTTTCATATTTTGGCCATTCTAATGGTTATGTAGTGGTATCTCATTGTTGGTTTTGGGTTTTTTTTGTGTGTGTGTGAGGAAGATGAGCCCTGAGCTAACATCTGTTGCAAATCCTCCTCTTTTTTTCTCTTGAGGAAGATTAGCCCTGAGCTAACATCTGTGCCAGTCTTCCTCTACCTTGTATGTGGGATGCCTCCACAGCATGGCTGGTGAATGGAGTATGTCCACACCCAGGATCCAAACCTGTGAACCTAGGGCCACTGAAGTGGAGCATGCAGAACTTTAACCCTTCAGCCATGGGGCCGACCTCATATCTCATTGTTGTTTTAATTTGCATTTCCCTCATGACATATGATGTGGAGCATCATTTCATATGCCTAGTTGTCATCTGTATATCTTCTTTGGTGAGGTATCTGTTAAGTACTTTGGCTTATTTTTTAATCAAGTTGTTTGTGTTCTTCCTGTTGAGTTTTGAGAATTACTTGTATATTTTGCATAACTATGCTTTATCAAATATGTCTTTTTCAAATATTTTCTTTCAATCTTTGGCTTGTCTTCTCATTCTCTTGACATTGTCTTTCACAGAGAAATATTTAATTTTAATGAAGTTGAGCTTATCCATCATTTCATTCATGGATTCTTCCTTTGGTGTTATATCTAAAAATCCATGGCTATACCCAAGGTCATCTAGCTTTTCTCTTATGTTATCTTCTATGTGTTTTATAGCATATAGGTCTGTGATCATTTTTGAGTTAATTTTGTGAAGAGTGTAAAATCTCTGTCTAGATTAATTTATTTTGCATGTGGACATCCAGTTGTTCTAGCTCCACTTCTTTAAAAGTCTTTATTTCATTCTATTGCTTTTGATCCATTTTCAAAGATTCTCCAAATTGGTTCTTCTGCTTCAATATTTTGTTGCCTATTCTTGGTCTTTTACCACTCCACATAAACTTTAGAATAAGTTTGCCAATATCTACAAAGTAACTTGCTATATTTAGATTGGGAATATAGTGAATCTATACATCAAGTTAATAAGAAGAGACATCTTGATAATTAGACTATTCTTATCCATTGAACATGGAATATCTCTCCATTTTCTGAGTTGTTCTTTGATTTTGTTCATAACAGTGTTGTAGTTTTCCTCATATAGGGCTTCTATGTATTTTGTTATTTATACATAAGAATTTAAATTTTTGGATGCTACTGTAAAGGATATTGTGTTTTTTTCTCTTTTTTTCTCAAAGATTGGCACCTGAGGTAACATCTGTTGCCAATATTTTTTTTTCCTTCTTCTCCCTGAAGCCCCCCAGTACATAGTTGTATGTTCTAGTTGTAGATACTTCTGGTTGTGCTATGTGGGATGCCACCTTAGAATGGCTTGATGAACAGTGCCATGTCCATGCCCAGGATCCAACCAGTGAAACCCTGGGCTACCAAAGCAGAGCAAGCAAACTTAACCACTCTGCCGTGGAGCCGGCCTCAAGAGTATTGTGTTTTTAATTTCAATATCCACTTGTTAATTACTGGTATATAGGAAAATAATTGACTTTTGCATATTAACTTCTTATCCTAAAACCTTGTTATAATTTTTTCTTAGTTCCAGGAGGTTGTTTTGGTCAATTCTTTATATGTACATGATTATGTCATTTGTAAACAAAGAGAGTTTTATTTTTTTTCCCTCCAGATTTGTGCCCCTTTTATTTTCTCTTATTGCCTTACTACATTAGCAAAGATTCTGATACAATGTTGAAAAGGAGTAATGAGAGGGGACATCCTTGCCTTGTACCTGATGTTAGTGGGAAGCTTTGAGTTTCTCATCATTAAGTGTGATGTTTGTTAGCTGTTGGTTTTTTATAGATATTTTTTATCAAGTTGAGAAAGTTCCCCTCTATTCCTAGATTACAGAAAGTTTTCATTATGAAAGGGTGTTGGATTTGGTCAAAGGCTTTTTCTGCTTCTATTGATACGATCATATGATTTTTCTTCTATAGCCTGTTGATGTGATGCATTACATTGATTTTCGAATGTTGAATCAGCCTCACATATTTGATATAAATCCCATTTTGTCTTCTTGTGCAATTCTTTTTATATACTTTTGGATTCAATTTGCTAATATTTTGTTGAGGATTTTTACATTTATATTCTTGAGAGATATGGATCTGTAGTTTTCTTTTCTTGTAATGTCTTTTTCAGATTTTGGTATTCGGATAATGCTGACCTCATAGAATGAGTTAGGAGGTGTTCCTTCTGCTTTTATGCTCAGAAAGAGATTGTAGAGAATTGGCATAATTTTTTCCTTAGACATTTGGTAAAATTCACAAGTGAACCCATCTAGGCTGGTATTTTCTCTTTTGGAAGTTTATTAATTAGTGATTCAATTTCTTTAATAGATACAGACCTATTTATGTTGTCTGTTTCTTGTAGCATGAGTTTTGGAAATTTATGTCTTTCATGAAACTGGTCCATTTCAACTAGGTTATTAAATTTATGGTCATAGACTTGTTCATAATATTCCTTATTGTCTTCATAATTTCCATGGGATCTATACTGATGTCTCCTCTTTCATTTGTAAGATTAGTAATTACCTCCTCTCTCTTTTTTTCTTAGTCGGGCTAAAGGGTTACGCATTTCATTGATCTTTTCAAAGGACCAGCTTTTGGTTTCATTGATTTTCTCTATTGATTTCCTGTTTTCAATTTCATTGATTTCTGCTCTAATTCTTATTATTTCTTTTCTTCTGCTTACTTTGGATTAATTTGTGCTTCATTTTCTAGTTCCCTAATGTAAAAGCTTAGAGGAATGATCTCAGATCTTTCTTCTTTCTAGTATATGCACTCAATGCTATAAATTTGCCTCTAATTGATGTTTTCGCTGCGTTTCACAAGTTTTGGTAAGTGGTGATTTCATTTTAATTTAGTTCAAAATATTTTTTAATTTTTCTTGTGATTTTTTTGACTCATATCTTATTTAAAAGTGTGTTGTTTAATCTTCACATATTTTGGGGATTTTCCAATTATCTTTCTGTTATAGAATTTTAGTTTAATTCTTTTGTGGTCTGACAGCAGATGTAGTATGATTTCTATTCTTTGATATTTGTTTAAGTGTGCTTTTTGGCCCATGATGGTCTATATTGGTGAATGTTTCATGTGAACTTGAGAAGATGTGTGTTCTGCTCTTGTTGGATGAAGTCATCTATAAACGTCAAATACGTCCCCTTGATTACTGGTGTTGTTAAGTTCAACTGTGTCCTTACTGATTATCTGCCTGCTGGATCTATCCATTTCTGATAGAGGATTGTTGAACTCTTCAACTAAAATGATGAATTTATGTATTTCTATTTGCAGTTCTATCAGTTTTTGCCACATGTAGTTTGACACTCTGTTGTCATATGCAGACACATTGAGGATTGTGAAGTCTTCTTGGAGAACTAAACCCTTTATCACTTTATCATTATATAATGCCCTTATTTAGCCTTGATAACTTTCTTTGCTTTGAAGTCTACTCCGTCCTAAAGTAATATAGCTATTCTGCTTTCTTTGGTTAGTGTTAATGTGATATATTTTTCTCCTTGCATTTACTTTTAATCTATACACATATGTAAAGTGGGTATATTGTAGACAACATATAGTTGGGTTATGTTTTTTGATCCATTATGACAATCTCTATCTTTTAATTAGTGCACTTAAACCATTGATGCTTACTATAATTATTAATTTATTTGGTTTAATATCTACCATATTTGTTACTGTTTTCCATTTGTTGCCCATGTTCTTTGTTCCTATTTTTGTTTTCCATTCATTTTCTGCCTTTTGTGATTTTAATTGAGCATTTTATATGATCTTGTTTTCTCGCCTTTCTTAGTATATCAGTTATACATCTTTTCTAACGTTTTTAGTGGTTGCCTTAGAGTTTAAATATGCAATTACAACTAATTCAAGTCCACTTTCAAATAACACTACACCATTTCACTGGTAGTGTAAGTACCCTATAATAACAAATAATTCTAATTATACTTTCCTGTTCCTTGTATTACTGCTATCATCCATTTTATTTATATATATAGGTATCCATAATTGAGTATGTTCTTACTCTTATTATTTTGACCTATTAGATCAATTAAGAATAGAAAATAAAAGTTTTACTTTATCTTCCCTTAATCTTTCTTTGATGCTCTTCTTTACTTTATGTAAATACACTTTTCTGAGATAATATATCTCTAAACTACTTTTAACATTTCTTGTACGACAAGTCTACTGGAAACAAATTCCTGAAAAATTCCCTATTTCTCTTTTGCTTTTGAAGGATAATTTTGTAAGGTACACAATTCTAGGTTGGTGCTTTTTTTTTCCCCTCTCGACACTTTTCAGATTTTACTTCATTCTCTTCTTGCTTGCATGATTTCTGAAGTGAATTCAGACATATTTCTTATCTTTGTTTTTCTACAGGTAAGGTGTCTTTTCCCTCTGGATTCTTTCAGGATTTTTTTCTTTATCTTTGTTTTTTGTAATTTAAAAATGACATGCCTAGGTGTAGGGGTTTTCTCTGACATTTATCCTGATTTGTGTTCTCTGAGCTTCCTGGATCTCTAGTTTTGCATTTTACATTAATTTGGGGTAATTCTCAGTGGTTATCATTTCAAATATTTCCTCTCTCTTTTTCTACTTCTGGTATTCCCATTACATGGATGTTCCACCTTTTGTAGTTGTCTCACAGTCATTGGATATTCTGGCGGTTTTTTTCAGTCATTGTTCTCTCTGTTTTTTAGTTTTGAAAATTTCTCTTGAGACATCTGCAAGATATCTCATTTCTTTCTTTAGCTGTGTTCAGTCTGCTGATAGACCTATCAAAGGCAGTCTTCAATTCTGTTATAGTGTTTTTCATCTCTAGTGTTTCTTTTCATTTCTTTCTTAGGACTTCAATGTCTCTGCACATGTTGCCCATCTGTTCTTGTCTTGCACGACATCTACTTTATCTATTAGAGCCCTTAGCATATTAAGCATAGTTGTTTCAAATTTTCGGTCTGGTGATTCCAACATTCCTGCCATGTTTGGTTCTGATGCTTCCTCTGTCTCTTCAAATTGTGTTGTTTGCATTTTGGTATGCCTTGTAATTGTTTTCTTGATAGCCAGACATGAGATAGTGGGTAAAGGAACTGCTGTAAGTAGGCCTTCAATAATGTGCTGGTGAGGTGTATGGGGAGAGGAAGCATTCTATAGTCCTATGATTAGGTCTCAGTCTTTTAGTGAGCCTTTGCCTCTGGACTGTGAACTTCAAAATTGTATCTCAGGGGTTTTTTTCTCCCCTTAGGTGGGAGAAGATGGCTAGAGTGGGCTGGAGTTGAATATACCCTCTCTTCCTGGTGGAAGTCTAGAGCTGACTGGAGTTGGATATTTACATTCCTCAGGTCAGTTAGGCTCTGATAAAACACAAGCAGCTTAGGTTCTGATTAGCTAGTTTCTCCTGAGGGCAGGCCTTGTTAAGAACAACAGAGTGCTCTGGTTATTTCTAAATGGTTCCTTTTCCCCTCCCCCTGACAGATACCCCAGGGGATTTTTCTTCATTATTTACTGTGGGAATCTGGTTGAGCTCCTGGATGTAAATTTCACAGTATCATGGGGACCCCCCCATGCCTGGGTCCCCCTGGAGTTTTTAACTCTCTGAATTGTCCATACTGAGCCTCCAGGAATTCTTCAGTTACAGTTAAGGTAACTCCCTGAGGCAGTTTCCACTTGTGAGTCTCTGCTTCAGCAAGTTGTTATTCTCTGTATTCACCTATCTCTCCAACACATGGTGGGCAGCAGTTTGCCCTGTATCCTCACCTCTCTTGTGGATCCTAGAGGAGTTGTTGACTTTTCAGCCCGTTCAGCTTTTTACTTGTTGTTGGGATGGAGTGACAACTTTCAAGATCCTTACATGTGGAACCAGAAATCATAAGTCATAGTTTTATTTTTAACGCACTCTTCCCACTCACATACACACTTGCTGCCATTCTCTTAACACCCCTTTCAGCTATCACGTCTCTGTTCCTCTTTCCAAGAAAACTTGTTTGATGAGACATACAAATTGCCTTCAATTACGTTCCTCCCATTTTCCCTGGGTCCACTCCAATGGAGCTTTTGCCTGTAACACTTTACTGAAATTGCCAATGTGTGACAGTTTCATAGTTGATTGAAATTGAAATAGTAATTCACATTATGGAGGTTTGAATCTAGAAATGCAGGGAATATGCCCAATTTCTATCCTTTTTCTTTCAATTCATCCTTAGGCTCTACTGCATGAGTTAGAGACAATACTTTCTCAGAATGATGTCGAGTTTATCTTCTTCCAAATGTTGCCTAGTATACCGTTTTCAATAAAACTGTAATTCTGCTGATTAAGGACTTCATAATTAATTAAAGGCAAAGCACTCTTCTAGGTTTGTGAGATACAAAAAGATGATATAAATGTTTATCTTTCAATTTACTTGAAAAAATTCTAATCACCAATAAGATGGTTGTCTCTCTCCAAACAAAAACTTTCTTTAAATATTATTGATTGGTAAACTAAAAGCTTCCAAAATGTTTTGAATTAAAAATATAGAACCATTATACATTTCTTCGGTAGGTTCCCCATTATGAGTTATGCAATTATTAAAGTCACATTTTTTCTGTCTTTGTCAGCTTTGAATTTATAGCTCTTAAAAACTCCTAAAAGGACACAACTAAAATTTTAATGGGCATTTCAGCTAAGTCTTTTTGAATTTTGTATTAGATTTCCCTTTAGCCTTGGGTAAAGCCGTAAAAAAAATTGCCTGCTTAAAAATGTAATCATCACACAGGAACCTTCCTAAAGTCAGCATCAAATAGAATAAAATATATTTTATTAATGATACAATTCACAAAATTACCAGCTCTGCCACTCTCTGCCCTCCAGGGACACCTCCTCCTCCTATGACATGTTCACCAGTCACTGGTGTTTGTTCTGTGTAATTTAAACTTCTGATTGCCTTGAATGCTTAATGAACTAGATTAAGTGAAATGCTGCTTAGGAGTGTTCACTTCTGTTGGAAAAGTGGACCAGAGAAATCTCTGTCTTGAGGAAGGCCCAGTCCTGATTGAGAAACTAGAATCAAGAAAAGACATGCAAGCTTTGTTTTCACTTCTAAAGTGACGTTTAGTAGATAAATGAAGTCCATTTTCAAAAGATCTAGTCAGACTTGGGAATTTGGGCCCCTTTTAAGGTGCAGTGGCCCTGTTTCTACTTAAATGCTTTATTTCTTCCTCAACATGTATGTCTAGGACTCATACTGGACTTAATTGATCTCTTCCATCCTGCCTGAATTTGATTGGTTTCTCCTTGTCTCAAAATTAAACAAGGTTGTTCCTCAAATTTGTCTCAGAGAAGGAGGAGCTATACCTCCCTGTAGCACTAGTCCCCAAGCCTAATATTAGCTCCATCATGAAGCCAACACCTCACTTTTACAAAGACTCCCAATAAGGTTCTGTGGCTTCTAAGAAAGAGAGAGAAAGAAAAATGCTATTGGTTAATGTTTATCATTTTGTAAACATTAAAATTTTATTGTAGTATTTTAATCTGGCATTAAACAATATATATTTATTGAGTATTTGTTAGATGCTAAAATTTGGTTAGATTTTGTGGGTGAACCCCCCATAACAGAAGATAATTTTCTTAAGCAGTTCATAGCTTCAGTGAGATCTGGTAAATAATGATGAGAAGTGGTTAAAATAGTATGTTGAGGGGTTGGCCTGGTGGTGTAACAGTTGAATTTTCACATTCCATTTTGGCAGCCCAGGGTTCTCAAGTTTGTATCCCAGGTACGGACTTGGCACTGCTCATCAATGCATGCTGTGATGGCATCCCACGTAAAAGAGAGGAAGATTGGAAACAGATGTTAGCCCAGGGCCAATTTTCCTCACACAGACACACAAAAACTGGTATGTTGATTGTTTTGAGAGTAGATTTCTACTGGCTAACTAGACTTATACAAAAACAAAATTTGATTTATTAAACTTATTTAATCCCCTGTGAAATGATGTCTCCACTTCAGAGGACATAAGCCAATGAGAAGATAAATTCTTGTTTCTGAGGTGTCTTAGAATAGAAGAATAAGCTACTCCTGCTTTAACAGACAGGAACTTTATGTATGTATGTGTGTGGAGGCTGCTAAGGGACATATATGCAAAACCATAGTTACAAACTGGAGCTTGTGTGATTATCATTATTACCAGTCTGTTCAGAAGCTGCCCTAAAGACCCAACTCTGCACATAGCCAAACCAGGTGAGATTCAGAAGAAGATTTTAACAAGCATCACATCTGCTGTAAGATACATGCTTCACAAGAGCAGAATGTCCATACCATGAGATAATTCGACCCTTGATACAAAGGTGGGACATTAGGGAATAATTAACACTATTTTCAATTGTTCTTTTATTCTAATGCCCCAAATAAGGTGGGTTTTTCTTTCCTTTCATTTATATTTTAAGTGTCTGGAGTTAAGAGTACTTAATTGGGCTGAATCATGTACTTGTGCTTTAAAAGAATTAAATAGGCTATTTGTAAATTACTCCAGCTGGACCCAAAACCATTCTGAAACAGTGTGTTAGAACAAACAGCAATTAATGGATGTCATGAGGCAAAATACAAGTAGAGAAAGAGTAATCTTCCTACTCTTCTACTTTATGACCTCTGACAGGGTTTTTTTTGTTGTTTGTGGGGTTTTGGGGTTTTTTATTTGTTTGTTTTATGTAAGGAAAGTTCACTCTGAGGTATC
Source organism: Equus quagga (assembly GCF_021613505.1). Taxonomy (NCBI): domain Eukaryota; kingdom Metazoa; phylum Chordata; class Mammalia; order Perissodactyla; family Equidae; genus Equus; species Equus quagga. The sequence continues at coordinate 8,670,715 of NC_060288.1, read as the reverse complement.
ATCTGTTGCCAATCTTCTTCCTGTTTTTGCTTAAGGAAGATTAGCCCTGAGCTAATATCTGTTCCAATCTTCCTCTATTTTGTATGTGGGTTGCCACCACAGCATGTTTGATGAGTGGCATAGGTCCAGACCTGGGATCTGAACCCATGAACCTGGGTCACCCAAGTGGAAAGTGCCAGACTTAACCACTACACCACAGTGCTGGCCCCCTCTGACAGGACTTTTAAAAAAAATTGTTTAATCTCCAGTACCTAAATATACATGTTCACTAAAACTTTATTGAATAAATTAATTCCCAGAAGGGAAGAAAATATCAAAAAAAAAACACACAAAGAGGAGATAATATTATGACAGTGTTTTAATTTTTTAATAATATATGATCAATAGATGCAAAGAAACTTATGTATTCCTAAACATTAGAGAGGATGCGATTATCTGTACTTTATAAGTCTGTCTATTTTATGGTTGTACTCAGTCTTTAAGAGCAACGAGATACAAAGTCTTATCCAATCACATCTATAATTCATATTTGCTGAATTTATTATCACAATCAATTTTTATTCACTGGTATAAAGAAAGGTCCAAATTCAAAGTTGGGTGAAAGATGGCACAGGTGATTAGTTATGATGACAAGGTTGAAGTGTTTTCTGAAGAGATGAAGAAAAACTTAATGATGATGCTTTCTAATATAGATAGAGGGAAACTTTAAGAAAGATCTTCACCTATTTCTAGTTTCAGGAGGAGTATAGTAATTTATAACAATTATAAAATGACATATAACTATATGTACATACACACACAGACACACATGCCTATGCATGCTGATTCATTTACACACACCTATTTAATCACACTGAGAAATGACCAAAAGCATGCAGAACTGGAGAAGACTGAACCCTTGAAAGAAGGGAACCACAGTGGGTAATACTTAATTCATATTATTTCTAACCTAAGGCTATTGCACAGCCTGCAGTAGAATTGGTGTAGGACAACTAGAACCCAAGCTGAAAGCTGCAGTATTATTGTTTTGAGGTGTGAAAGGACCATGTTCAGAGTTGCCAAAGCAACTAGAAATTGGAGGTGGGATTCTGGAAGAAAACGAATCAATGAGGAGATGGATTCCCCAATTTTTATTTAAGCTCTCTTCAAATATTTGCTTGACTCAGGAACTATAATTGTATGTGTGAGACTTCAAATTCCCCCACAGTAAGCAACATCGGCAAGTCTAGAAGAGATTTCAGCTGATGTCTTTTGCATAAGAGAGAGAGTGTGGAGTTTAAATCCTGCCAAGTTGGGGGGGCTTGGTAAAGAGCTCATAGTTATATAGAAGCCAAACAGGGTCACATCTTGAGAAAAACACTACATCCCAGGAATAAGATATACCTAAAATGAAAGGCAAAACTGAAATAGATGCCCCATAGAAAGTGTAAACCAAGATGCAAAAATCAGGTGATACTGGTTGATCACCTGACTGTTAGAATAAAAATCACAAGTTTTCAGAGGAGGATAACTGAATTGAGAGTGTCTACAATGTGTCATCAACAAAGTCAAGTATGCAATAAAAATTTTATACATATTAAGAAACTATTGTATTTGAAGTGCAGTTAAGAGAATACGTAATCAGAAGAAAATGACCCTGAGGTGACCTAGATATTGGAATTAGCATACAACTATTTTAAAGAAGGTATTATAAATGTGTTAAAGTATTAAATAAATGTAGGCTTATAATGAATGAACAGATAGGACAATCCATAGAAAAAAATCCACAGACAAATGAATATTATAAACAATAACCAAATGAACATCTTAAAATGAAAACTACAATGTCTGAAATAAAGAATATTTCACTGAATGGACTTGACAACAGACTAGAGATGAGGGAATAAAGATTCAAGGAACTTTAAAACTGAGTAATATAAATATCCAATATGAAGAAGAGAAAGAAAAAAATGGAAAACGAAGAAAGAAACATGTGGGACAATACTGACAGAAAAATATATTAATAATTCTAGAAGATGAGCAGAAAGAGATCAGGTAGAGAAAATATTTGAGGTAGTAATGGTTGAAAAATCTACAAATAGGTGAAAGATAGAACTTTATGGGGGCTGGCCTGGTGGTGCAGCAGTTAAGTTCCCACATCCCACTTCTTGACAGCCCACAGTTTGCCTGTTCAGATCCTGGGTGCAGACATAGCATTGCTTGGCAAAAGCTATGCTGTGGTAGGCATCCCACATATAAAGTAGAGGAAGATGGGCACGGATGTTAGGTCAGGGCCAGGCTTCCTCAGCAAAATGAGGAGGATTGGCAGTAGTTAGCTCAGGGCTAATCTTCCTAAAAATAAAATAAAATAAAATAAAAATATAAAATTCTTTATAGATTTAAGAAGCACCATGAACAACGAGTAGAATAAATACAAGGGAAATCAAATCTAGGTACGTCATAAGAAAATTGCTGAACTAAAGAAAAAGAAAAAAGTCTTGAAAGCAGCCAAAGAAATACATACATCCAGACAATGGAATGTTATTCAACACTAAAAAGAAATGAACTATCAAGCCATAAAAAGACATAGAGGAACTTTAAATGAATATTATAAGTGAAAGAAGCCAATCTGAAAAGGGTACATACTGTGTGTTCTCAAAATATGACCTTCTGGAAAAAGCAAAACTGTGGAGACAGTAAAAAGCACAGTGGTTGCCAAGGGTTAGGAGGGGTAGGGGTGAATGGGTGGAGCACAGAAAATTTTTGAGAGAGAAAACACTCTGTACATTATTATAATAATGGATAAATATCATTATAATATTTTTCAAAACTCATAGATTGTACAACACCAAGAGTGAACCCTAATGGAAACTATGGACTTTGGGTGATTATATGCCAATGTAGGTTCATCAGTGTAACACATGTTCCACTCTGGCGAGCGATGTTGATAATGCGAGAGGCTACGCATGTATGGGGCCAGGGGATATATGGGAAAGCTCTATACTTTCCTCTCAATTTTGCTGTAAATCTAAAAGTACTCTATAATAACTGTCTATAAAAAAAGAAAATTATTAGTGATGTTGGGTGAGGGTGAATTATTGTAATGTTGTCCTTGGGGAGGGGGGATGGATTCTAAGCTTCGGAGCACCTAGGATGGTAAATGAGGTGGCAGGGCATCGTGGAAGCTTCAGTCCGATTATTTCAATTTTCTTAGAGAATTAGGAAATAAACTATAAGCTGAGAATATTTAAGAGAGAGAGGAGAAGGTATGAACCATTTTCTAGGAGGGTGCTACTTTTGCCTAATCTTTTAGTAATTATAATGTGCTGTCTAGTATGTAGGGACTATATGCCAAACTAATTGGTTATCTGGTTATCTTAAATTGACATTTCTCTCTTTGCTGAGAGGAGTCAAAGACTGTTTTGCCAGTGTACTGTTTGCTGAGAACAAGGATCATGTCTTTGTATCCCAGGCACCTATTTCAGTGTCTTTCACACAGTAGACATTTAGTCAATGTTTACTAAATCAATAAATATTTTAGGACCTTGTTGTATTTGTGTATATTGCTGATTTTTTACAAATATATGTGTTGATGAGATGTGTGTCATCTTAGTTCCAAACCCTTCCCAGTACTAATTATTCAGCTATATCCAGAATACTCTTTCTCCTAAAATTAAAAAAAGAAATATGCTGTCTTTTAGGGAATATTTTAATGGCCCACACCCTGTAAATATTCAATAGATTTAGAAATAGTCTTCTCACTGATCTGTGCCCTAGGGCAGTGATCCCAACTGTTTCTAGTGTAGTATGAGCATGAAGAATTCTGATATGGAAGAAAGACCAGACTGTTTGAAATCAGAGAGATTGTAATTGGAAATTACAGTCCTATTTGGAAAGTTATTTTAGCACCTTCATGGCCTGTATCTACAGATTGGGATCACATATTAAACAAGATGTTATGGTCCAAATTACACTTAGTGGGCATTCAATAAATTGTAGCTAAGGAACTCAGTGATTGCATATTATATCCCGGTTTTTAAGGTAAGTTGTCATTGAAAGTTGTCCAATTGGATACCGCGAGTTAGCTTGGATGATGTTTTGATCAAGGAAGAATCACTTGAGTGGAACCCTGTAATTATACAAATGTAAGGCTCTTAAGCACCCAATGACCTAGGGGGAAAGACTGTAATCAAATCTTTTTATGTAGGCTGAAGAAGGCCAATCACATTCAATGGGTGAGCTCTGGACAAAGAGGCAAACTGAAGAACATCAATGGGCATATGGATCTTCACCACTGAAAAATCACTGAGGCTTCTGAAAGTGTTTGGAACAGAAAGAACATCATTACATCAGGAAACAAGATAGCTTTAGACTGGCTTCCCAGGATTTTACTGATTGGCAAGTGTGTAAGAAGCAGCAGTGGAAGCAGACCTCTAGTGGACTCATTATATTCTCTATTCTCTTGCCATGACGCACTGGAGCAGAGCAAGCCTCCTGGTGTCACAGACAATTCTGCCCAATTGTCAAGTGAAGAGTCAAGTCAAGATGCCAAGATTCAAGATGTCAAGTCAGTTTTAATTTGAAAATTGAAAAAAAAATGTGTAACCTTATTTGATATTAGCCAATTAGGTCATAACAATTCCATCACTGTTACTAATAATATTATAATCATTATTAGATGACAGCTTCACAGAACACCAAGGAGAAAACAGAATGGCCACTGTTTCTCTCTGGTATGATTCCTTTGAGTGCCAAATGTTTCTCTAAAGCTTTTTTATCACAGGCATCCAACCAGGACCAAGCTTCTGAACCCAAGTTCTTACTAATTTTCAGTTAACTCTTCTACCATGCTTCTTTTCCAGAATACTCCATGGACAGAAAAAAAGAAGCTGAGTAATTTTACTTTCTCTTTGGAGAAAATGTCAGCATGTCCTACCTTCCTAGAAAAGCCGTAAGCTCTTAGTAGGTAAGTATTATCTTATGCTTGATTTATGGTTCTCTATAACATCCATCACAGTGAGTAGATTTACGATTGACGGATTCGTTAGTTGCAAAAACACATTTTATAGTGAGCAGTGAACCCAGGAATGAAGAAAGCTGTCACAGCTGGAATTTCCAGTATCCCTGTGGTGCTAATCAGACTTTCCTGTTGCTTTACTTATCTGACATATCTATTTCTCATCAGCCTTCACCAAGTGCTACTGCTGATGTTTCACTGTTCTTTACATTGATTTTCTTTGCCATCCCCTTACCCAAAAAAATAACTCTGGAGACATTTTTATGTTGCTTTTTGGTGTAAAATGCCAAATCTGTGAAAGTTTAGTTTATATAAAGACCAAAAAGAAAAAAGAGGCAGTTGGCATAAAAACTTTACTTGACATGTCCTTCCCCCCAATACCACAATCACCTTCTTTGAGCCGTCCCTCTTGCCTTTGTTATTCTGTTCTGTGACAGCAGCTATGATTAGTACCTTGGACTATCTCTATTCTCAAAAGTGAAGAAAATGTTAATTGTGTCAAAGGCTAAGCGACAATTTAATAACATATTTTAAAGAACATTAAAGGCATTGGAAATATTTAACCGCCTGGTGAACTTCTGTAAAGTAACAAGATTAGGCAGTACAGCGTTCCAATTCAGTGAGCAACAGCATGGATTTAAAGAATGTGAGTGAATGAAGAGAAAATGTGATTTAAATGCCAGTTCTCCCAATGGTCAATTGCTTTTCCCAAAAGTATACTAATAGAGTTCCTCAAACAGTTTATTGTGTCTCATCTCCACTATCACCATTTTTTGGGGTAAGTAAGGCCTCCAGTATGGTTTCCTGAAAAGTTCCTTACTATTGAAGCAGAAGTAAGCCTTCAAAAATTATGTACTTCTTATTTGACAACCAAGTGCCTGAATGTTCTTTCCTGGTTTATCTTCCTAATAGGGATTTCAGCCCCAAGATGTTCAGTCACCAAACTCTCTGCCCCAGACTCTTAATGGACAGCCAAGCTTGGTGTGGGTGATTGGTAAATGGGGTATAAATGACTCAGAAGTGTTGGAGCTATAGGAGGGTAGGGTAAAAATTGATATCTAGATTAAATCCAAGGTCGAAAGAACAGGTGCTCACCACCATACCTCTTACTCTGAAGAAACTCTTCTGATATCAGGCTCCTCAGCATCACCCACCATGTCTGTACATTTTGCCCTAACTTGCTTTTCTCTAAGTTTGTATTTTTGAGTATTTTATTTTGTTATCTATTCACTTCAACCCTTCAAAAATATATATACTTAGCACCCACTCTGGGCCAGTTATCATGTTAGGGAAAGGGAACTGAAAAATGAAATAGCCTATGGTCTTTTTCCTAAAAGGCTCACACAGTCTTCCTGGGGTACATTCTTATAAACAAACCAAAGTCTGCACCAAGTACAATGGAACATAAAAGAAAGAATAGCCAACTCTATGTGGGAAACCAGCAAAAGCATCACAGACGCATCAAGCTTGAGTTTGACACAATGAATGAATGATAAGAAAGACATCCCATTAGAAAGAACAGCAGGAACAAACACACAATGGCATAAAAGAAAATGGTACATCCAAGGAAATGCATTCAGTTGTGATGGCAGCAGTGCAAGGTGAATAGGAGAAGGGCAGGAATTACAACAACTGATTCTAAAAGATGAAGGTTGGCACAGACCACGATAAAAGATTACTGTATACCACTGATGGGAAGCTACTGAAGAATTTTGTGAAGAAAATTATGTGATCATGTTTTCTAACGGGCAAATGTAGCTAAGACCGGAGTCAAGGAGAGTAATTAGAAAGCCATTCCAATAGTTTCAAAGAGAAGACAAAGCCTTCGTGAAGACAGTGGCAATGGTTATGGAGAAGAGGAAAGAGATTGAAGAAATGTTTAGAAGGCAATTCACATAATTGAGTTATACTGAAAGATGAAAAAGGAGGCTAGAGGGATGCCCTGGTTTGTGACTTGGGTTTCTGGGTACTTAAAAATGCCTTTAATAAAAGTGAGAATATAGGAGAAAGAGCAAGCTTGAGTGAAAAATATTTTGTTCAGATTTGAACATGTTTATTTTGAGTTATTTGTGGGATTCCTCAGGCATTGACATCCAGCAGGCACTTAAATATATGTCTGTAGTTCAGGAGGAGAGTGTTCTGGTCTGGAAACTTGTGTGTAAGAATCATCAATAGACAGTGCTAACAGAAGCTGCGTCTTTGTAAGAGGAAGCAATCAGGGTCCTTACCAACCCACTCAACCCATTTCAACCTACAATTCTAGCATCATCCATGATTATTTTTCTAATCAATTCCTTTGCTGCAGAGAGCATATTCTTTTTACTATCTCAACACAAACTTTATGCATTTTTACCCCCATGCCCTTGTTCATACTGTTGCCACTTCCTAAAAAGTCCTCTTCCTCCTGCTTGACTCTTAATATGCTATTTTTCATTTAAAATAAACCCAAGTCCATCTTAGTCTGGGAAACATTTCATGGCTATTTCAGTCATACTAATGTTTATCTCTACTTCTTTTGAACTCTTATAGGATATACATTCTATCTCAACTATTAGTTACCTATTTCTTTTTAGCATTATTTTATAGTTTTACAATAATTCGTATAAAAGTATAATTTAATACATGTATTCATATTTGTATAAATAGTTTTCTATCTGTTTTGCAAAATTATTATTTTTGAAGGTAACAGATTATACCCTATAAGATTTTATATAATATACCACGTCGCTTACATAATAGATAGTTACAATATTTGCTGCCAGTTTTATTATACACACATTGCAATAATTATACTATCAATAAGGCTTACAATACCTCTTTAAGAAACTGTTGTGAGATTCAAATAAAATAATTTTTGAAAGGTACTTCGTAATTGTAAAGCATTCTATAAATCTAAGATTATTATGATATTAAATAATAACTATATGACAATAATATACATTATCATATCCTCTATGTACAATGAATGCTTATAAGAAATTTTGCATCAACTGATGTGATGTTACAAACCAGACCTTGTGAAACACTGTTTCAGAGGCTTAGACTATTGGCCTTTAAGAGTAGGACCCTGATTTTATGATGAAGGAAACTTTTATGTCTTGAACTAACAAATCAGAAGAAAAGCATAATTCCAATTCACAGTTGTTCTGGAGAATGTCACATTATTTCTCCCTTGTACCTTCTTTGAATTATGTTAAAAGATAACATTCACTTGTGCACAGTCTTTAAAAAGTAAAAATGACCACAGTAAACAACTTGGAATACATTACCTGACTTCTAGACATACTGTAAAATTTTAACAATGAAGACAGTGTGGTATTGACATTAAGAGAGAAAAAATAGAACCATGGAAGTGAATAGACCATTCAGAAATAACGTCACATTCATACTGTCAACTGTTTTTTGATTAAGATACCAAGACAACTTATTGGTAATAGCTTTCAACAAATTCTGCTGGAACGATTAGATAGCCATATGCAAGGCATTTACCTTAATCCTTACCTCACAGCTTATACAAAAGTTAAACTAAAATTGAGCCTAGGCTTAAATGTAAGAATTAAAAATCTAGAACTTCCAAAGGAAAATAGAGGAGAAAATCTTAGTCACCTTGTGTTTGGCAATGATTTTTTAAATAAGGCACAAAAATCATAAACTATAAATGCAAAAATCAATAATTTGTACTTCATAAAAATTTTAAAAAATGTTCTCTTCAAAGAATGCTGCTATAAAAATGAAGTGAAAAGCCACACACTTTGAGAAAATATTTGCAAAACATATATCTGAGAAGGGCTTTGAGCCTAGATTAAATAAAGAATACTTACTGTTCAATGTTAAGAAGACAAACAACCCAATTTTTTAAGTAGACAAGAAAAATTGAATAGACATATCACAAAGATATATAGATGGCATAAAAAAGCAAGAAAAGATGCTCAATATCTCTAGTCATTAGTAAAGTCCAAATTGTTATCACAGTAAAATATTACCACATAATCACTAGAATAGCTAAAATTAGAAATAATGGTCTTATCAATTGTTGGTGAGAATGTGGGGCAATTAGACCTCACATTCATTGCTGGTGAGAATGAAAAATAGTTCAACTACTCTAGAAAATGTACATCAGTTTCTTAAAAAGTTACACATAGACATAATATACAACCCAGATATTCTACTCCTAGATATTTACCCAAAAGAAATGAAAATATATGTCCAAAGATTTGTACGTAAGTGTCCACTGCAGCTTTATTTGTAATAGAAAAAAGACCTGGAAACAATCAATATGTCCGTCAATATGTGAATGGATAAACAACTTACAATATATTCATACAATGAAATACTATTATAGATTAAAAAAATAAACTATTGATACACACAACAATATGAATTTATCTCAAAAAATTATGCTGGTGAAAGAAGCCAGAAAGCAAAGAGTTTACACTGTATCCTTCCATTTACATGAAATTCTAGAAGAAGCAAACCAAACTATAGTGACAGAAATCAGATCAGCTGTTGTCTGAGGTCAGGGGCAGAGGTGTAGGGGAGGAAGAGAGAGAAAGGCGTTACAAAGAGGCATAAGAAAATTTTGGAGAGTGATAAATATGTTCATTATCTTGATTGGAATGTGTACACATATGTCAAAACTTAAAATGTATACTTTAAATATACATATTTTATCAAATGTCAATTATACCTCAATAAAGGTACAAAAATATGCTAAAGCCTACCTCAAACAAAAAAGCATATGTCTATCTATACATTCTTGAGAAAGTATAAATCACCAGCAGAACTTCTGCTATGTTTACCAAACCATCTACTTTACTTAATATTTGTCTTATCGAGCCTCCTATAAGTCCCACTTTCATGTTCTACATTGTGTTGGGTCACTGGAAGAGGAAAGCTAAAAATCTACCTAGAGATGAGGAAAGGCATGAATCTCTCTCTCCTGCCTCACACACTTGCTCACCAGAGCCCAGAATGGCACTGTGTTTGGGTGAGAGTTTTGCTATGTCAATAAGCAGGAAGCATTTCTGCTTATTGGCTTTGATTGTGTAATTTCACTGACAAACTCCTTTTGCTTGAGACCAGACCCTTACTGCTATGTACTAGAAGTCACTTACCACAATAGGACCTCTATGAGGAACTGTTACCATCCCCCTTACAAAGTGAGTTCAGAACGTTTTCCTGCCATCTGGAATTCCATTTTCTGAGATGTGTGTGTTTTCAAGTATGTTAACAGATTATAGAGATGTATCATATAGACCACAATAAGAGTTACAAGAGAAAGTTACAAAGACAATATGAGTAGTCTCAGTAAGCAATCTCAGTGAGCAGTCTGAGTTCAATTCGGCTGAAGATGGAATGTGTTATATATACAAGAATGAAGGAACACAGTCCTCTTTGGAGAAAAGAGAAGCTTACCAAGAGTGAGAGCTGGCCACCTGCCTTCGCCAGGCTTTCTCAGTCTCATGCACTGAGGATCTCTTGTAGACTGAGCTATGAGTGAGTTCTGACCATAACTAGCGGTAGGTCAAGAGATGCCTTCCCACCAGCAAGGAACAGTGCGTCTGAAATTTATCTTTCTGCATTAAAGTTGGTGTTAACTTTGAACACTTGTGTAGTCACTGTTTTGTAGCTTCCCATAAGTCACTTGCAAACAGTTTGTCTAATCCTAAGATTTGATTTTCTGGATTATTTGATTATATTTCAATTCACTTCAATGTATACTCGCTAAATCCTACTCTGTGCATTGAATTCTACAAGGAATACTGACCAAAATCTCACCAGTTCATGAAAATAGAAATCTAAGAAATACATGGACCTTGACTTCAATGAACCCCTCTCAAAATTGGGAGACTGACTACCAACCTTCTTAACAATCCTGGTCACAGATCTATTTATTGTTTGGTTCCAGGCATTTCCTCCTAGGACTACTTTCTGTAACCCAAAATTCTTGCTACTATACCAGGGACAATCTTAGACTCCTTGGGTACTGACCCACAATGTGTGTTTTCCAGAAGTTTAGTCACTATGTGGTTTGAATGATTGGCAACCCATCTTGGGATCATCCCTTAATTTAATTGTTAGCACTGCCTGTTCCTGCCTTCTTTATCTTTCCTATCAGCTTGCCATAAGTGTTCCATAAATCTTTGCACCCAAGTCGCTACAGTCTGTGAAACTCCAGTCACTGTTAGCTTATAACATCATTATGGCTCACTTTAATATTCAAATATTGTCCTTAACTAGCCAGAAATTCAGGGACGGCATCCAGAGTAAGTGTAAATATCAAAGATCAAGACCTTGAATGTGGGCAGACGCAAAAAAGACTATAATTTTATTCAAATATCAAAATAGAAAGAGAAGATTTGGTCATTCTAGAGAGAGAATGATGAAGAAAAATAATTTTTCTAAAATAGTCGAATCTGGCCTTGCTCTCTGACAGAGCAAAGAAAGGAAGTGTAGACAGGGAGATGCTGAAGGAGTGTTAATCTGCGGGAGCTGGTCCTAAAGAAAGAGAAGAGGTTATAACCAGGCCTAGGAGAAAACTTTGAAAAAGAAGGACATAATTTTATGTGATGCTATAGCAGGCAGAGAGGAGGACAGGAAGAACACTGATATATATTGAGAGGTTAAAGAAAGTAGAGAAACTCAATCAGAAGTTCCCAATTCTGCCAGTATCGTAGGTGTGGTTAGAACCGTCGGATGCCATGTGTAGGGGTTGCAACCTAAGGAAATTAATAATGTGGAAGAGTGTGAAGCAGTTGCTGTGGGGAGTGTTTTGTTGCATCCCACACATATAAATAAATAGATCAAGGGTTGCTGAGCAGCAGGGAAGACCTAGCTGTGTTTACTTAGCATGAAATTGCAGTGGACCCAATTATTTTGGTTTTGTGACTTTGTTTGCCTACTGCTGACAGCCCAGCAGAAAGAGCATAGAGTGTTTGATGGGGTTATTCGGGGTTAGGGATCTGTAAAGGAGATTTGACATGAAGGTTGGGAGTGGTGGTGGAGGATTCTACAGTGATAATGAGACGTCACTGAATTGTCTGGCCATGGGTTCTGGGCTTTGTAGGAAGGCAAGTGGATTCCGACAGAGTTGGTGGACGACAAGAAATGCGAGAGTTTCAGGGATTCGAGGTTATGAAGAAAGTGAAAAGCACATCAGTAAGAATAAAAGATTAGGATAAGGGCCTTGATAAAAAGTTAGTAACAACAACAGAAAAGCCATCTCAGAGCTCACAAACTGAATAATAATGAAGTATATTAGGCATCCTTACTATTATGTAGCTGAAATGGAAGGTCAAGACAATGGCAAAAAACAAAATAGAGGGAAAATGTGTAAGCAAGATACTGTGTTCATTGAAAAAGTTGGAGAAATGCCCTGAATGTAGATAGATGAATGTTGTGAACATAGTCAGCCATCCAAGGATGCTAAAGAAAATGGGAGAAACCTCAAAGGTAAACAAGTTTTTAAGTGAAACCATAGTCAAGTGGTAGCCATAGCATGGGAGAGGTTAAAAAAAAAAGTCTGACTCCATCAACTTGCCTCAAATTGTCAACTTGCCTCAAGAATTGTCAAGGCAAGGGAACATGGAAACATCTGGTGAGGAATCCAGGAAAAGTAAGCTCATGGAGAAAACCAATTTTCAATTAAAGCTAAGAGATAGAAGGAGCACTAATGGAAAAATTTCAAATCATAGGGAAATTTCCTTGCTTAAAGTACCACAAAGTTTCCATATAGTAATTAAAAGGTGGAGCTGGGAGGAGAAATGAAAAATGTCAAGAGCTCCTAAGGCAGGAAAAGTCTTATCTGAAAAAAAGTGGGAGTGCAATGGAGAAGAAGGAAAGAGTTTACTCCTAAACATAAGTGTTGAGAGTTGGCATGAAGGAAGTGTTGTTTAAGAATTGGATATCTTATGGGGCTGGCCCAGTGGCATAGTGGTTAAGTTCATGTATTCCGCTTCAGCAGTCCAGGGTTCACAGGTTCAGATCCCAGGCGTGGACCTACACACCATTCATCAAGCCATGCTGTGACAGCATCCCACATACATAATAGAGGAAGATGGGCACAGATGTTAGCTCAGCGACAATCTTCCTCAAGCAAAAAGAGGAAGATTGGCAATGGATGTTAGCTCAGGGCCAATATTCCTCCCCTCCCCCCCCCCCCCCCCCCCAAAAAATTAGATATCTTAGCTCTACTCAATTCTTTCTTGGTAAATTCATTATAGTTTCACATTACTACTCACAGATAATACTTTATACTAAAAAAATAGAAGAAACCATTGAGGGTTGGTTGGAAAAAAAGTAAAAAGTAAAAAAGAAATTTAGAATTCAACCAACTCTTACAGTAAGGAGAGTGAATTTAATGAAGTTTAATAACCTATCTAAACTTCCTCAGCTTGGGAATAGAATTCATGTCTTTTAACCATATGGCCCCTAATTAACTGTGAATCAAAGACTCATATTTTTGCCCCTTCTCTGCTAATTGCTAGTTTTCTTTGCTTTATTTTTAATCACTCCCTGCTTCTTTTTCTTTTATGATTACGTTACATATAAGTACCACCAACAGGCAGATTGCTTGACTCCCCCTTTATCTCCTGGTGGAAGGTGAACATGACCTGGGAGCATATGTTAGCAAGACTGCATGGGGCTTCGCTTCTTTTCCCAAGCAGAATGATGGGGTGAACCTTTGAGCCTGAATTCAGGGGCCTCACACATCCACTGGCAATTTTTTTTTAATTTTTTTATTGAGTTAATGATAGGTTGCAATCTTGTGAAATTTCAGTTGTACATTAATGTTTGTCAGTCGTGTTGTAGGTGCACCACTTCACCCTTTGTGCCTACCCCCCACCCCACCTTTCCCCTCGTATCCACTAAACTGTTCTTAGTCCATAATTTTAAATTCCTCATATGAGTGGAGTCATACACAGATTATCCTTCTCTTGGTGGCTGATTTCACTTAACATAATTCCCTCAAGGTCCATCCATGTTATTGCAAATGGAATGATTTTGTTCTGTTTTCCAGCTGAGTAGTATTCCATTGTATATATATACCACATCTTCTTTATCCATTCATCTGTTCATGGGCACTTAGGTTGCTTCCATGTCTTGGCTATTGTAAATAATGCTGCAATGAACATTGGGGTGCATAGGACTTTTGGGATTGCTGACTTCAAGCTCTTTGGATAAATACCCAGTAGTGGGATGACTGGATTGTATGATAGTTCTATTTTTAATTTTTTGAGGAATCTCCATACTGTTTTCCATAGTGGCTGCACCAGTTTGCATTCCCACCAGCAGTGTATGAGGGTCCCTTTTTCTCCACAACCTCTCCAACATTTGTTACTATTAGTTTTAGATATTTTTGTCATTCTAATGGGTGTAAGGTGATATCTTAGTGTAGTTTTGATTTGCATTTCCCTGATGATCAGCGATGATGAGCATCGTTTCATGTGCCTATTGGCCATCCGTATATCTTCTTTGGAGAAATGTCTGTTCATGTCTCCAGCCCATTTTTTGATTGGGTTGTTTGATGTTTTGTTGTTGAGTTGTGAGTGTTCTTTATATATTATGGACATTAAGCCTTTGTCAGATATATGACTTGCAAATATTTTTTCCCAGTTAGTGGGTTGTTTTTTTGTTTCAATCCTGTTTTCATTTGCCTTGAAGAAGCTCTTTAGTCTGATGAAGTCCCATTTGTTTATTCTTTCTATTGTTTCTCTTCTCTGAGAAGGCATGGTGTCCGAAAAGATCCTTTTAATACTGATGTCAAAGAGTGTACTGCCTACGTTTTCTTCCAGAAGCCTTATGGTTTCAGATCTCACCTTTAGGTCTTTGATCCATTTTGAGTTTATTTTGGTGAATGGTGAAAAAGAATGGTCAATTTTCATTCTTTTACATGTGGCTTTCCAGTTTTCCCAGCACCATTTGTTGAAAAGACTTTCTTTTCTTCATTGTATGCCCTCAGCTCCTTTGTCAAAGATAAGCTGTCCATAGATGTGTGGTTTTATTTCTGGGCTTTCAATTTTGTTCCATTGATCTGTGCACCTATTTTTGTACCAGTACCATGCTGTTTTGATTACTGTAGCTTTGTAGTATGTTTTGAAGTCAGGGATTGTGATGCCTCCCGTTTTGTTCTTTTTTCTCAGGATTGCTTTAGCAATTCAGGGTCTTTTGTTGCCCCATATGAATTTTAGGATTCTTTGTTCTAATTCTGTAAAGAATGTCATTGGGATTCTGATTGGGATGGCGTTGAATGTGTAGATTGCTTTAGGTAGAACGGACATTTTAACTATGTTTATTCTTCCAATCCATGTACAGGGAATGTCTTTCCATCTCCTTATGTCGTCATCCAATTCTCTCAGAAAGGCCTTGTAATTTTCATTATATAGGTCCTTCACTTCCTTAGTTAAATTTACCCCAAAGTATTTTATTCTTTTTGTTGCGATTGTGAATGGTATTGTGTTCTTGAGTTCTTTTTCTGTTAGCTCATTATTGGAGTATAGAAATGCTACTGATTTATGCAAATTGATTTTATACCCTGCAACTTTGCTGTAGTTGTTGATTACTTCTAAGAGTTTTCCAATGGATTCTCTGGGGTTTTCTATATATAAGATTATGTCGTCTGCAAACAGCGAAAGTTTCACTTCTTCCCTCCGTATTTGGATTCCTTTTATTCCTTTTTCTTGCCTGATTGCTCTGGCCAGGACCTCCAGTACTATGTTAAATAAGAGTGGTGCTAGAGGGCATCCTTGTCTCATTCCTGTTTTCAGGGGGATGGCGTTCAGTTTTTGCCCATTGAGTATGATGTTGGCTATGGGTTTGTCATATATAGCCTTTATTATGTTGAGGTAGTTTCCTTCTATGCCCATTTTTTTCAGAGTTTTTATCATAAATGGCTGTTGGATCTTCTCAAATGCCTTCTCTGCATCTATTGAGATGATCATGTGGTTCTTATTCCTCGGTTTGTTGATGTGGTGTATCACGTTGATTGATTTGCCAATGTTGAACCATCCCTGTGTCCCTGGTATGAATCCCACCTGATCATGATGTATGATCCTTTTGATGAATTGCTGAATTCTGGTTGCCAAAATTTTGTTTAGAATTTTTGCATCTATGTTCATCAGTGATATTGGCCTGTAGTACTCTTTTTTCGTGGTGTCCTTGTCTGGTTTTGGTATCAGCATGATGTTGGCCTCATAGAATGTGTTAGGAAGTGTTCCATCTTCCCTAATTTTTTGGAATAGCTTGAAAAGGATAGGTATTAAATCCTCTCTGAAAGTTTGGTAGAATTCCGCAGGAAAGCCATCTGGTCCTGGGGTTTTATTCTTTGGGATGTTTTTGATTGCTGTTTCAATCTCTTTACTCATGAATGGTCTGTTCAAATTGTCTGCCTCTTCTTGAGTGAGCTTTGGGAGATTGTAGGAGTCCAAGAATTTATCCATTTCCTCTAGGTTATCCATTCTGTTGGCATAAATTTTTTTGTAGTATTCTCTTATAATCAGTTGTATTTCTGCAGAGTCTGTTGTTATTTCTCCTCTTTCATTTCTGATTTTGTTTATTTGAGCTTTCCTTCTTTTTTTCTTTGTAAGTCTGGCTAGTGGTTTGTCAATTTTATTTATCTTCTCAAAAAACCAGCTCTTCATTTCATTGATCCTTTCTACTGCCTTTTTCGTTTCAATAGTATTTATTTCTGCTCTGATTTTTATTATTTCTCTCCTTCTGCTGACTTTGGGCTTTATTTGTTCTTTTTTCTCTAGTTCAGTTAGGTGTACTTTAAGGTTGCTTATTTGGGATTTTTCTTGTTTGTTAAGATGTGCCTGTATTGCGATGAATTTTCCTCTTAATACAGCTTTTGCAGTATCCCATATGCGTTGGTATGGCATGCTATCATTTTCATTGTTTCCAGGTATTTTTTGATTTCTTCTTTAATTTCTTCAATGATCCATTGCTTGTTCAGTAGTGTGTTGTTTAGTCTCCACATCTTTGTGCCTTTCTCAGCTTTTTTCTTGTAATTAATTTCTAGCCTTATAGCACTATGATCAGAGAAGATGCTTGTTATTATTTCAATTTTTTTTTAAATTTGCAGAGGCTTGCCTTGTTTCCCAACATATGGTCTATCCTTGAGAATGTTCCATGTGCACTTGAGAAGAATGTGTATTCAGCTCTTTTAGGGCAAAGTGATCTATATATGTCTACTAAGTCCAATTGTTTTAGTTTTTCATTTAGCTCCACTATTTCCTGTTGATTTTCTGTCTGGAAGATCTGTCAATTGATGTGAGTGGGGTGTTGAGGTCCCCTACTATTATTGTGTTGTTTTTGACATCTTCCTTGAGGTCTGTTACTAGTTGCTTTATGAATCTTGGTGCTCCTGTGTTGGGTGCATAGATATTTATAAGCGTTATTTCTTCTTGATGAAGTGTCCCTTTGATCATTATATATTGTCCCTCTGTGTTTCTCTTTACCTGTCTTATTTTGAAATCCACTTGGTCTGATATAAGAATTGCAACACCTGCCATTTTTTTCCTTGCTATTAGCTTGAAGTATTGTCCTCCACCCCTTCACCCTGAGTCTTCCATTGGCAATTTTGATCAAAATCTTATTTTATGAAAATTGCAAACAGCTATGTGGTTTTCTTTCTGATCTGCTGTTTTTCTTTTGTTTCTCACATTGTTTACCTGTGGAATAGTATGTAACGCATTAACAGACTTTGCCACTAACAAACGTTTGAACTTGATCAAGTCAGTTCCTCTTTTTGGGTCTCTAAATCATTTATATGTGAAAGGAGGAAGTTGTATTACACTGTTGCTCAAGTCATAAAAGAAGATGTAAGAATTTGCTGTGAAACTCTTCATCTTTCCCATTCTCTTTTTCCTTTTCCCACAAAAGGTCAAAGTTTCAAGATTTTCCTCAACCTCTTCGGGTTCAGAAGTCAGTTCAGTCCTGAAATGTGTAGCAGAGAGAATCTACCATAGGGTCAATGCTGTGCAAACAAATAGCCCCCAAATCGCGATTTATATCCAAATGGGCACAAGATCTCAGTTGTGCAAGATGAATATGTTGTGGAGATCTAGTGTACAGCGATGTGACTATAGTTAACAATACTGTATTGTATACTTGAAATTTGATAAGAGGGTAGATCTCAACTGTTCTCACCACAAAAGAAAAGAAAAAGGTATCTATGTGAAGTGATAGATATGTTAATTAACTTGATTGTGGCAATTATTTCACAATGTATATGTATAAGAAAACTTCAAGTTGTACACCTTAAGAATATACAATTTTTATTCATCAATTATACCTTAATAAAGATGAAAAAAAGTCACTCATTCATACAAAGTCTGTGAGTCTGAATGAGTTCCGTGTTAATTTTCTTCCATGTGAAAGCTCAGTGTTCCAGGCTGCTCGAATCTCACAGCACCTCCACATCAGCACATTCTCTAAAGATCTCTGGATGGACTAGAGAGGCAAGCACTGAAAACACAATGCTTTACAGGAAGGTGGCATGCAGTGCTTTTGCTCCCATTTTATAAGATAAACAAATACTCTGGAGCTGTAGAATGTTAAAGGGTGGGAAATATGACCCTCTTACGTTTCCCAATGAGAGTAATTCTCAATTGGGAATCATTGAAATACTTACTGTGGGATGCAAAAGTGGCATTTAAATTCCATTTTTTCCCATGTTAAGTGCCTATAATAGCTAGTAATAATTCAATATTCTAGTATCAACATGCTATTAAGATGTTTATAGTAATGTGCAGGTGCTCTTTCTTAGTTTAAGCATTAGCTAAGGGAAATCAGTCACTTTTTAAATGGTTTTAAACGAAGAATATTTGAGATTCATTAAATCTAAATCATGTGTCCATGGATTTAATCCTCTGTATATATTTTCAAATTCTGGGGGGTTATTGTTTGTAGAGTTGGGTTTTATGGGTAGTTTTTGTCTGTTTTGTTTGTTTTTTTGAGTTCATATTAGTTTACATCATTGTGAAATTTCAGTTGTACGTTATTTCTTGTCTGTCACCACATAGGTGCTCCCCTTCACACCCTGGGCGCATCCCCAACCCCCAACTCCTTCCCCTGGTAACACAGCTGTTTTTTTTATCCATGTGTTTGTTTATCTTCCACATATGAGTGAAATCATCTGATGTTTGTCTTTCTCAGTCTGGCTTATTTCGCTTAGCATAATTCCCTCCAGGTTCTTCCATGTTGTTGCAAATGGGATGATCAAGCTGAGTAGTATTCCATTGTATATATATACCACATCTTCTTCAATCAATCCTCAGTCGATGGGCATTCAGATAGTTTCCATGTCTGGGCTATTGTGAATAGTGCTGCAATGAACATAGGGGTGCATATGTTACTTTGGATTGTTGATTCAAGTTGTTAGGGTAGATACCCAGTAGTGGCATGTCTGGGTCATATGGTAGTTCTATTTTTACTTTTTTGAGGAATCTCCATACTGTTTTCCATAGTGGCTGATTCAGTTTGCATTCCCACCAGCAGTGTATGAGGATTCCCTTCTCTCCACACCCTCTACAACATTTGTTATTTTTAGTCTTATTGATTATAGGCACTTTAACAGGGGTTAGATGGTATCTTAGCGTACTTTTGATTTGCATTTCCCTGATGATTAGTGATGTTGAACATCTTTTTATGTGTTTATTAACCATCTGTATATCTTCTTTGGAAAAATGTCTGTTCATATCCTCTGCCCAATTTTTCATCAGGCTGTTTTTTTTGTTGTTGTTCAGTTGTGTGAGTTCCTTATATATTACGGAGATTAACCCCTTATCAGATATATGATTTGCAATAATTTTCTCCCAATTAGTGGGTTGTCTCTTTGTTTTGATCCTAGTTTCTTTTTCCTTGCAGAAGCTCTTTAGTCTGATCACCTCCCACTTGTTTATTTTTTCTTTTGTTTCCCTTGTCTGAGAAGTCTTGATATTAGAAAAGATCCTTCTAAGTTCAATGTCAAAGAGTGTACTACCTACATTATCTTCCAGGAGTTTTATGGTTTCAGAACTTACCTTCAAGTCCTTGATCCATTTTGAATTTATTTTTGTATATGGTGTGAGAGAGTGGTCTACCTTTACTCTTTTGCGTGTGGCTGTCCAGTTTTCCCAACACCGTTTCTTGAAGAGACTATCTTTTCTCCCTTGTATGTTCTTGGCAACTTTGTCAAAGATTAGCTGTCCGTAGATGTGCGGTTTTATTTCTGGGCTTTCAGGTCTGTTCCATTGATCTGTGTGCCTGTTTTTGTACCAGTACCATGCTGTTTTGATCACTATGGCTTTGTAGTACATTTTGAAGTCAGGAATTGTGTTGCCTCCAGCTTTGTTCTTTTTTCTCAAGATTGCTTTAGCAAATCGGGGTCTTTGGTTGCCCCAGATGAACTTTGGGATTCTTTGCTCTATTTCCATGAAGAATGTCATTGCGGTTCTGATTGGGACTGCATTGAATCTGTAGGTCACTTTGAGTGGTTTGGACATTTTAACTATATTTATTCTTCCAATCCATGTGCATGGAATCTCTTTCCATCTCTTTATGTCATTATCTATTTTTTTCAATAATGTCTTATAGTTTTCATTGTATAATTCCTTCTCTCCTTAGTTAAATTTATTCTTAGATACTTTCTTTTTTGCGATTGTAAATGGAATTGTATTCTTGAGTTCTCTTTCTGTAAGTTTATTAGAGCACAGAAATGCAACTGATCTTTGTAAGTTGATTTAGTACCCTGCAACTTTACTGTAGTTGTTAATTATTTCTAATAGTTTTCTGATGAATTCTTTAGGGTTTTCTGTATATAAGATCACGTCATCTGCAAACAGCAAGAGTTTCACTTCTTCACTCCCTATTTTGATTCTTTTTATTCCGTTCTCTTGCTTAAATTGCTCTGGATAAAACCTCCAGTACTATGTTGAATAAGAGTGGTGATAGAGGGCATCCTTGTCTTGTTCCTGTTCTCAGAGGGATAGAGTTCAGTTTTTCCCTATTGAGTATGATGTTGGCTATGGGTTTGTCATATATGGCTTTTATTATGGTGAAGTAATTTCCTTCTATCCCCATTTTGTTAAGAGATTTTATCATAAATGGCTGTTGGATCTTGTCAGTGCTTTCTCTGAATCTATTGAGATGATCATGTGTTTTTTATTCCTCATTTTGTTAATGTGGTGTATCACATTGATTAATTTTCAGGTGTTGAACCATCCTTGTGTTCCTGGAATAAATCCCACTTGATCATGATGTATGATCTTTTTGATGTATTGCTGAATTCGGAATTATGATGTATTGCTGAATTCGGAAAATATTGCCAATATTTTGTTGAGGATCTTTGCATCTATATTCATCATTGATATTGGCCTGTAGTTTTCCCTTTTTGTGTTGTCCTTGTCAGGCTTTGGTATTAGAGTGATGTTGACCTCATAGAATGTGTTAGGAATTATTCCATCTTCCCTAATTTTTTGGAATAGCTGGAGAAGTATAGGTTTTAAATACTCTCTGAAATTTTGGTAGAATTCCCTAGGGAAGCCGCCTCATCCTGGGCTTTTATTCTTTGGGATGCTTTTGATTGCTGTTTCAATCTCTTTACTCATGAATGGTCTATTCAGATTCTCTATTTCTTCTTGATTCTTCTCTGGGAGGTTGTAAGAGTCTAAGAATTTATCCGTTTCCTCTAGATTGTCCATTTTGTTGGCATATAGTTTTTCACAGTCTTCTCTCATAATCTGTTGTATTTCTGTGGTATCCATTGTTATTTCTCCTCTTTCATTTCTAATTTT
Source organism: Equus quagga (assembly GCF_021613505.1). Taxonomy (NCBI): domain Eukaryota; kingdom Metazoa; phylum Chordata; class Mammalia; order Perissodactyla; family Equidae; genus Equus; species Equus quagga. The sequence continues at coordinate 8,648,944 of NC_060288.1, read as the reverse complement.
ACTTATCTGAGCTTTCTCTCTTTTTTTCTTTGTAAGTCTGGCTAGGAGTTTGTTAATTTTATTTATCTTCTCAAAGAACCAGCTTTTTGTTTTGTTGATCGCTTCTACTGCCTTTTTTGTTTCAATAGCATTTATTTCTGCTCTGATTTTTATTATTTCTCTTTTTATGCTGACTTTGGATTTTGTTTGTTCTTCTGTTTCTAATTCAATTAGGTGTAGTTTGAGATTGCTTATTTGGATTTTTCTTTGTTTGTTTGCTAAGGTGAGTCTATATTGTGATGAATTTCCCTTTTAACACAGCTTTTCCTACATCCCATATGAGTTGGCATGGTATGTTTTTATTTTCCTTTGTCTCCAGATATTTTTTGATTTCTCCTCTAATTTCTTCAATGATCTATTGGTTGTTCAATAACATGTTGTTTAGTATCCACATCTTTGTCCTTTTCTCAGCTTTTTTCTTGTAATTAATTTTTAGCTTTATAGTATTGTACTCAGAAAAGATGCTTGTTATTATTTCAATCTTCTTAAATTTATTGAGGCTTGCCTTGTTTACCAACATATTATCTATTCTTGAGAATGTTCTGTGTGCACTTGAGAAGAATGTGTATTCTGCTCTTTTTGGATAGAGTGTTTTATATATATCAATTAAGTCCAACTGCTCTAGCTGTTCATTTAATTTCACTGTTTCCTTGTTGATCTTCTGTCTGGATGATCTATCCATTGATGTGAGTGGAGTGTTGAGGTCCCCTACTATTATTGTGTTATTATTAATGTCTTCTGTCAGGTTTGTTAATAGTTGCTTTATGTACTTTGGTGTTCCTGAGTTTGGTGCATAGATATTTATAAGTGTTATTTCTTCTTGGTGGAATGTCCCTTTGATCAGCATATGCTGCCTCTCTTTGTCTCTTTTTATCTGTCTTATCCTGAAGTATACTTTGTCTGATATAAGTATTGTAACACATTCTTTCTTTTGTTTGTCATTAGCTTGAAGTATCATCTCCCATCCCTTCACTCTGAGCCTGTGTTTGTCATTGGAGCTGAAATGTGTTTCCTGGAGGCAGCATATTGTTGACTTTTGTTCTTTAATCCATCTCACAACTCTGTGTCTTTTTATTGGAGAATTCAATCCATTTACGTTTAGGATGATTATCGATATATGAGGGCTTAATGCTTCTATTTTATCACTCGTTTTCCAGTTCTCCTGCATTTCCTTTGTTTGTCATCCCGTGTATGTTGGTCTACCAATTGAGTTATGTAGTTCTTTATCTTGTGTTTGTATTCAAGATCTTGGGGATAAGATAGTCCCTTTTCTGATGGCCTCTAATTTCCTTAGACTAAACCTATTCAGTCCCTTTCCTCTTCCCCTCCTAAGTGGTTTTTGTCACATCTTATTCCATCTTGTGTTATGAGTTTCTGGTTAAAATGACAAGACTGTCTTTGTTTTTGGTGTTTTCCTTCCCTTTGTCTTTAATGCTATACTTGAGTATGTGCTCTCCTGCTCTGATTCTGTCTACCTATTTAACTTCTTACTCTGTGCTTTGTAACCACTTTCTCCCCCTTCTTTTTCAGGTATGAGAGGCTTCTTGAGGATTTCTTGTAGGGGTGGTCTTGTGGCTACAAACTCCCTTAGTTTATGTTTGTCTGGGAAATTTTGTATTTCTCCATCATATCCAAAGGATATTTTCACTGGATAGAGTATTCTTGGCTGAAAGTTTTTGTCTTTCAATGATTTGAATATGTCATCCCAGTCTCTCCTAGCCTGTAAGGTTTCTGCAGAGAAATCCACTGAAAGCCTGATGGGGGTTCCTTTGTAGGTTATTTTCTTCTGCCTTGCTTCCCTTAGTATTCTTTCTTTGTCATTCAGTTTTGCCAGTTTCATTACTATATGCCTTGTAGTAGGTCTTTTTACATTGACATATTTAGGAGATCTGGCAGCCTCTTCCACATGGATTTCCTTCCCTAGGCTTGGGAAGTTCTTTGTTATTATTTCTTTGAACAGGCTTTCTACTTCATTTTCCTTCTCTTGTCCTTCTTGAATACCTATAATTCTTATGTTGCATTTTCTAATTGAGTTGGATATTTCTCAGACACTTTCTTCATTTCTTTTTAGTCTTAGTTCTCTCTCCTCCTCTATCTGGAGCATTTCAACATGTGTGTCTTCAATTATGCTGATACGGTCCTCTATGGTGTCTGCTCAAGTATTCAGGGAATCCATATTTTGTTTTATTTCTTTCGTTGTGTCCTTCATCTCTCATATGTTTGATTGATTCTTCTTTATAGTTTCGATCTCTTTTTGGAAGTAGCTCCTGAACTCGTTGATTTGTTTCTCTACATTCTCTTTTACCCAGTTGAGCTTTTTTTTAAAGATTTTATTTTTTCTTTTTCTCCCAAACCCTGCCCTTGGACATAGTTGCATATTTTTAGTTGTGGGTCCATCTAGTTGTGGCACGTGGGATGTTGTCTCAGCATGGCTTGATGAGCAGTACCATGTCCACGCCCAGGATCCAAACTGGCAAAACCGTGGGCTGCCAAAGTGGTGCACACAAACTTAACCACTCAGCCATAGGGCCAGCCCCCTCGTTGAGTTTTTTAATGATAACTCTTTTGAATTCTTTGTCTCTTACATTACATATTTCTGTGTCCTCAGTACTGACTTCTGGGTACTTTTCATTTTCTCTCTGGTCTGGAGATCTAATATAATGTTTGATATTTCTAGAGGGAGTGGCTCTGCTCTTTCACATCCTGGTGTTATTTGGTCACAGTTACCACCTATTGCCACTGGGTGGGGGTCAAGAGCCATGTACTCTGAGTTCTCTACCTTCAGCCAAAACCCCAGGGACTGGAGCCATGCTGAGTGGGTGGGGGGAGGGCTGCTTTCTCCTACGTGCTCTTGGGGTTTTCTCCCTCTGCTTTCACTATCTGCTCTCCTGGGGTATTGGCTTGATAATTTAATCCCCCATGAAAGCTTTCGCCCCAGTAAAGGGCTTCTTACTAGGCTGCAAGGGCCCTTGGGAGTCCTTGATGTTCCCACAGATGAACATCCCCTCCCCTATTCCTTCCCTCTTGGAGGCCTCTCATGGTCCTGGATTGCAGTCTTTAAGGAGTGAGGGCAAAGATTTCTCTTACCTCATTCCACCTCCTCTGAGGGGGGCTCCAATCTCTCCTCCCTCAGTCGTATTGTTGTGTGTGTCTCTCTGATGTTTTTTGTGTTGTGTTTGGATGTGCTCTGTTGGATTATAGATATTTTTTTTGCTGTATATTGGAGGGGAAAGATTTCTGAGAGATTTCACTCTGCCATAATGCTGACGTCACTCCTTGTTTTGTTTTTTCTTTTATTTTAGTCTATAAAAACATATAGAATCTAAAAGTTACTTTTCTGATATGGAAATCTGTTGTATTAAATTGTGTATTACAATAATATAAAAACAAAAATCTTACCCAGCCTGTTGTTCCAGTGCTATATTAAGGAAAATGCTCCTAGCAATACTATTCAGAAAGGGAGCTAGGAAAGAACTGCAAGAATAAAATCACATGCAAAAAGTTTGGATTTCTCACCATCTATGTGACAAAATTATCCAAAATTTACTGAAAACTAGTAAGGCCAAGACAGGATATCTGGATCTATGCTTTAGGATTTTCCTGAAGATGCCTCTTACCACTGGCATCTTTAGTTTCTTTTATTTGCCCTTTATCTATGGAGAGATGGAGAAATATATCAGAGCCTGCCAAGGCATAATGGGTATTTTCCCAGCATGGCAAGCATCATGCTAAAAGTAGACTGAATAATAAATTTGTGTGCCTTCTCTAGGCCTTCTTTCATATACCAAAATTTTTCCACAGTAACTACTATGTGCACCAGTGGGACTCATGATGCTGAACCTTTACCCACAATTCACTGGACTGGGGACACAGGACCATGTGACCCCAGAGAAAGTAAGAGACAGCTTATCTGCTTTGGAAATCCTGAGGGCTTTCTGAGTTTTGTCTCAGGACTATCTTGAAAACCAGCTACACTTTCCTCTCTGGGTTCTATAAAATATTGCTTTACATGAAAAGTGTAGCTTTTCATGTGTTTGTTTTGCTTAAGGTAGTTTCCATGCCTTTATGTCCCTTTAAAACCAAATTATCCCTGATGGAGACACTAGGCGTGAGCTTGGATAATAATAATTACAATGTAGGTAACAATTTTGAGCACTTATACATTAATTTTTTCAATCCTCACAACTGCCTAAGATAGTTGCTCATATTATCGTCAATTTACGAATAAAGAAACTATAGCTCAGAAAGCTTCAATCACCTGCCAAAGTCACAGAACTGATAAGTGGCAGAGCTAGCATCAGAACTGTGAAGTCTGGCTCTAGAGCACACACTTTGGTCACTGCAATATGATGCCCACGTAGGCACAGTGCTTGGTATCTCTCTGCTTGAGATTGCATTCACTAATGCTGAAAACATAAAACTGTAGGTCTGAGGAGGTCCAAAGTGGAGAAATTCCAGAATGAGAAGTCAGGGGAAGCAGTGGAAAGATGAGAGCATATCAGGTCAGGAGACGCCAGGGTCTAGCATACAGTGATCAGAACACTCCACTCATTACCTGAGAAGTTTGCTGAAATCCTTGCCTGGTGCAATGCTGTGGAGTGGAGTATGAAAGGTATGCCTGGTGGAGGTGAGAGGAATGATTTGCCTTTGTCTTTTAGCCTCTGAAATAAGGGTTTATAAATTAAGGCAGCTGCTTATATACATGAATCATTTGGTGAGTGACTAGGTTCCACAAGTTTTTACTTTCCCTGAAAGATAATTGATGAAGATGCTTTGAACTATATCGTTTCTACTGTTAATAAACCCTGAGTGCCATAGTGACTGGCAGAGATTAAATATGTAAGCAAATAAATAGATAGATGAGTTATTATAGTTTTATAATCAGGTAACTCCAACAATTGAATTAGTCTCTACCATTTCATTACCAGAACTGGCACAGACTGAGCATTCTGCTACTCGAACAGATTTCTGCAAAGATACTGCCACAAGTCATGCTTCTAATTTCCTCCCCCTTGACAAGAGACACCGGATATATTGTGAAGTGTGGCTGATTTTTATCCACTGAGTTAAACAAAGCACCTTTAGTTACCTCAATCACATTCTGTTCTTTCATGGGAAACACTCAGCATGACTCATGGTACCTGCCGGTGCTTATCACCTTGGGCTGTGTAAGAAGTAAAATAAAAATGATCAGATTTAAAGGGCCAGAGGTAATAAGGATGCACAAAGAAAATCACCTGGAATAAATGGTTATGTGAGGACATGGCAAACGCCCAGTAGCTAAGCGTTGAGCCTTTGCAGTGCTTCCAGGTTCCCATGTCACATGAAGGGAAAACAAAATTTCCTCCATTCTAGGCAGTAGGAAAGAAATCAACTAGCCTGCAGGGAGAAATGTTTGTGATCGCTCCGGTACTTCTGTCTAGAAGTGATAAGTAGATGAGTCAAAATCATGGTGGGATACAGAGAACACCTTCTTGTTAACAGATGAACACAAAGTTTGATATCCAGGTTGGGATAAAGGAGATAATGTTGATGAATAAGTCTGTATAAAATGTTCACAGATGGAGGCTCCTGAGAAATGTGATTCACTTTTCTTGTTACCGATGAAGTTCAACATGCTTTTTAAAAATTTAGAGACTGAAATTACCGACAAGGTACTTGTGCAACCATGTGTCTTTGTACCTTAGAAGTCCAGGTCCAGGAGTCCATATACCTCGCACTCTGATTTGGGAATTTCCTGAGTGCTGCACCCCTTGTTGTGAGCCTTTAACTACCTCAATAATGGCCCCTTTTCATCAACTTGGCTTTTTTTTTTCCTGGCAATTTGAGAGGACCATCCATCAATTTCATGGGGAGGGCAGCAGATGTATCATACCAGGCAGTTTTATAATCCACAATTTCCTTCTCTATTAAGCTCTTCTGTCATTGATCTAGGTTAAGATTCCCAAACATTAGTGAATATAAGAACCACTAGAAGAGAGAAAACATTTATACGAATTCCTGGGATTGTCCTCAATAGTTCTGGGTGGGTCTAGGGATCTAATTTTTTAACAATGACTCAGCTGATTCCTATGTAGGAGCTCCAAGGCCCACACTTTGGGAAACACTCTCCTAGAGTCTCCAGGTTCGCAGGGCCCACTGCTTAGGAATAACCCCGGCTAGCACTCAGCTTAATACCAGTTTGGAATTATGTTAGAGAAGAGCTGGAGAACAAAAGATGGATCAACCAGAGAGTCTACTGCAGGCCCATGATGCATCTCCATGCATCTCCATGCATGGGATGGCTGTCCCTACAATGGGAAGCAAGTCTCATTTTTGATGAGTGGAGAGGAACTTAAGAAAAAAATGGAGTTTGCTAACGTCTTAGATTTATCCATTCTAGTGATCAGAATCTCACTCATTCCCAATCAGATAACCAAGATTATTCAGGTAGGTAAGATGATCAATCTCCAGATTGAGGTCTGCAACATCAAAGCAGCAGCCCTGCTCTCTCTGTGTTTATGGCCTGGAAATCCCAGAGAAGAGTGTCTCTCATTGATGCTGTTCTTAACGTTGCAAGTTATACCAACACATTTTGATATAATTTTATTGTCACTACTATCAAGTCCCGTAAAGTTCTACTTTTGACCAGCAGAAGGTCTAAGTCCCAGAAGGAAACCTGTGATAGTTCAGTCAAATTGCCAAACAGCTGTCTATCATGTGACTAAATACGATCCCCACCCCTCATATCACATTTGAGACCAGAATTTGAACTTCAGTGCATATGAAAAAAAAAAACCCTACTGCAAAATATCAAATACAAAATTGATATTTCATAAATGTTTCATGGTAAAATGGATGAGGGTAACTATTATATTATGCACAGTTTTCTGCTTAAAAAAGAAAACCCTATTTTCCCAAACAATTTAATAAACCCCTGAGTTTACACAGTCCACTAAACAGAGCCCTCTAATACAGGAATTCAAGGGGGAACCAAACCACGTATGAAACTCAAAACCACCCCAGTGAAGTGAGGAAGGTCTCTTGTAATTAGTTAAGCTTTCAACACCTGATTGCCTCCGTGAATTAACAGGAAAATGTTTCCCTCCTTATTAACCACCAGCTCCTATATGTTCCTTTCCTTTGGAATTGAAAACAAATCAAAATGGGAAATATTTTTGGCTCCTGAATTGATTAACTGCTTGACCAACATTTACAGAAGGTACGCGTTAGGACCGATGGGAGCAATTTCTTAAAATAAGCACTTGCAAGTTGCCTTCTATTTGCCTAAAGTGATCCTTCCCCTTACACTGTAGTGAGGTGACTAAATGTCAGCACTATTTCTTTGATGGCCAGCAATGAGCCTTGCTCTAAGGGCAGTGGCCTCATCCATTTTAGATGACATTCCCTAGTAATACATCATGTCGGACACTTAACCCTTTTACAACTCAGTGGAAATACAGGCCCCTGCTGTTTTAATGCCTATGGTAGAATCAACTGTGCTCAGGGATGTAATCACTCCTTCTTAAGGGAAGTCGTAGCCTTCCAGTAGCCTGTTTTTAATGTTTTTCAAAGCTCACAGCTGGGAGTAGATAAATCTGTCAGCAAATTGCTCATATTAATGTTTAATTGTATTATTTTTGCACACTAGTGGACTACTTCATGCAATTGACTTTCTTTTACACTGGATATGGGAATATGAGAAGCAGAAGTCAAAGAGACAAAATCTTGGAATAGTAACGTGTAATAAGATTTTAAAAACGATTGTGTCTAATCGTCTCATTTTACAGGTGAGGAAAATGAGGCCCAGAGAGGAGTGTCACTGCTCTTCAAATATATCACACTTTCCAATGACTCTATTTGTCCTACCTCTGTCTGGAACTTTCAGCTCTCTTTCTTCCATTTGGTCAGTTTCTACATACTCTAAAGTGACAACTCAATGTGGCAAGTCCATAGCATTGTCTTCTTATGATACACATCTATTGTTCCCTAACAATATTTTATTAAATAATTCTGCACATTTATCTCTTTAGGGAAAGTGCCTTAATTATCTTTTTATTCTCAGTACCAACCGCAATGGATTGGACAGAGAAGTTACTGAAAAAGGTCCATCTGAGTGATTTGCTCCAGTTCACACAAGCAGCGGTACGGGGAGCCACTGATTCATTATTTTTTTAAAAAACTCTCTTCAGCTAGTACTATTTCTACTTCATTATGTTGACTCAGAGATTGTAGAAGAATCGGCTATGTCCGTTATGCTTCTCTTTTTATCGGGATACATCTAGAAAAATTTTAAAGTGTTGAAAAGACTTAGCCAGATGCATTTTTTTAAATACTGGTTTAACTGGGGACACTAGATCTCATCTTTATGGAAAAGGAAACCAAAAATAACAAGACTTTAGGATTTAAACAGCATATGAATTAAAATGCTGGTTCTTTCACTATTTCTGAAATTATTCAGCTAATACCAACTGTCTACCTGAGAAATTATCTGACTTACCTGGATTTCCCTTTCTAAAAGGGTTATTGTAAAAATTAAATGAGATTGTGCTTGTAAACCATGGACAAACTATAGGCATTTTGTAGAGGTTACTTCTCTCCTAGCTTCCCCTGTAATTTGACACTTTTTAATTTCCAGGGTTTTTTTTTTAACATACATTATTTCATTTGAGTCATTACAGCTCTGTGAGGTGGGCAGGAGAGATATTGCCCTCTAATTATAGACAAAGAAAATTATATGTTTGAGCAATGTTTTTGAGAAAATAAAATCAAGCGTTTTTGCATATATCAACACAGTATCCAAGCAATGACAAGAATCAAAGCTAGATCTTTCCATGTGCTTCAGTATAAGATAAACACAAGCTCTCCCTTCCATGGACACTTGCACCTCGCTAGCAAATTCCATGGGAGTCCAAGACAAACCATGATGTGGTCTCAGAAATAACCATGATGCAGTCTGTCAAGGACTAGTTTGAGTGCAGTATACTATCAATGTGATGGGATTATAGAGAAATAGAACTGCAAAATATAAATCAAACAGGGAGGTGATTGTCATTAACTTGTAAATTAAACATGCAAACATATCTTTCTACACACTGAGACATTTCAGTTTACAGATGATCAATATTTCCTCTTCCTGGGGCAATCTATGTATTATATCCTCAGTCACACTGATGGTTCCAAAAGCATTTGGAAAGCTGGTGCACTCATGAAGCTCTAGTCTTCACTTATATAAAAGAGATGAAGTCAGCTTACTGAGTACAATGTTGTCCTTGGTTCCTTTAAGCAAGGGTAATGCGTGTTGGGTAAATTTACATTCCCCTTTAAACAAGCCATGAAGCTAGTAAGTGGCAACAGGCTTTTAATTGAGCGGGCATGAAAAAGGGGATGTAAATAAATATGTGTTTGTCTAAAACTAGGACAAGAAAGTTACTGCAATTCCATAACCCAGTCACTACGTATTTATATGACACCCACATAGAAGACTGAGGGAATGTGGGTGGTCCCCATTGTCCACATCCCTCACAGTGGGACACCATCTTATTTCCAGGCATTGTCTATTTCACCCAGATAAGGTCAACACTTGAAGGTGAGTCTAGAGTTGAACAATAATAATGGCACTCCATCAGCCAAGAAGGATATCTTATGACACCTATGAATCTCCATTCCCTCTGTAGATGTGCTCTGTGACTTTCCCTGGGCACTGGCAGTAGGAAAAGTGGCCTAAGAGAATCTCTGTTCTCTTTTAAGGTGTAACATGGCTTTTCTTGTAACCCTGGTTAGCCTCTCTGTTCTTCGACTTCACCTTGCTTTGGACAACTCCTACAGCTCTCCTTTCCAAGTCCTAGAATAAAATGTAGTTGGTATTGAATAATACATTTAGACTTAGAATTGGAAAGACATGGTAACATTTAAAAGAATCCTGGAAATCTAATGTGCTAAGTTTCTAGAAGCCAACTCTTTGCCATTTTTCTTTCACTGCTACTCTTCCCCTTATTGCCTGCACCCAGATAGTTTAGAACATTCAGAGTAAAGAAAGAAGAATAGGTATGACAGCAAGAGTTGACCAGGAGCTTCCGACCTTGGGGAGCTAGATATCTGATACTTGGGAACTCAATATGAAAATAAATCAATTTAAGGGAATGACTTCATCATATCATTTCTTTAAATAAATTTATTTTGTAATAGTTGTAGATTTAGTGAATAATTGTGAAAATAATACACTGAGTTCCCTTATACTCTACATCCAGTTCCCCTATTATTAACATTTTACATTAGTATGGTGTATTTGTCACAATTAATGAACCAATGTTGATACATTATCATTAAAAATACACATCTTTTATTCAGCATAAATTGATTAATATTAGATAAATACAATTATTGAAGTTCATACTTTATCCAGATTTCCTCAGTTTTTCCTAACGTCCTTTTCTGTCCCAGTCTCCTATCAGGATATCACATTACATTTAGCAGTCTTGTCTCCTTAGGCTCCTCTTGATTGGCACAGCTTCTCAGAGTTTTCCTTGTTTTTGATGAGCTCGACTGTTTTGAGGAGTATTCATCGACTAGTTTGTAGAGTGTCCCTCAGCTGGGATTTGTCTCATGTTTTTCTCATGGAGTTACCTGTTTTAGGTAAGATCATGGAGATAAATTGACATTTCATCATATCAGATCAAGGAGAGGACTATCAACATGAATTATCACTACTGACTTTGACCTTATCACTTGGCTGAGGTACTGTTTGTTAGGTTTTCTACTGTAAAATTTTTCACCCTTTCCAAACTGTACCCTTTGGAAGCAAGTCACTATGTGCAGACCATACTTAAGAACTGGGGGGCATTGCTCCTTCTCTTTGAGGGTGAAGCATCTGCAAAAATTATTTGGAATTTTGCATGACAACTTTCTCTATACTGCCCCATTTATTTATTTATTAAATCATTTTTATGTTAGTATGGACTCATGGATATTATGGATATTTATGGCACTCAGGATATAATCCAATACTACTCTATTTTGTTGCTCAAATTCTTCCAGGTTTGGCCATTCCTCAGATTTTAAAACAAAGTTTTCAGTAAATATTTATTGAGCATATCCTACACAGTCCTACTTATTTATTTTTGCTTTCATTGCTTGTGCTTTGATGTCATATCCAGAAAATGATTGCCAAGACCAATGTCAGAGCTTTTTTCCGGTGTTTTCTTCTGGGAGTTTTACAGTTTCTTGTCTTATGTTTAAGTCTTTAATCTATTTCAATTTAGTTTTTGTGAGTAGTTTAAGATAGGGGTCCAATTTCATTCTTCGGCATGTGGTTATCCAGTTTTCCCAGCATAATTTATTGCAGAGACTGTCTTTTCCTCATTGAGTAGTCTTGGCTCTCTGGTCAAATATTACTTGACCAGTATGTAAGGGTTTATTTCTAGGTTATTGAATCAGTTCCATTGATCTATGTATCTATTTTTACGCCAGTATTATACTGTCTTGATTACTGTAGCCTTATAGTATAGTTGGAAATCAGGAAATGAGACACCTGCAAGTTAGTTCTTCTTTCTCAGAATTGCTTTAGCTATTTGGGATCTTTTGTGGCTTCACACAAATTTTGTGTGAATTTAAATGTTTTTGTAAAAAATGCCATCGAACTTTTGACATGGATTGCATTGATTCTGTAGATGATTTGAGTATTATGGACATTTTAACAATATTAAGTCTCCCCATCCATTTCAGTATTATGGACATTTTAATAATATTAAGTCTTCCCATCTATGAACATAGGATATCTTTCCATTTGTTTGCACCTTCTTTCAACTTCTTTCTTCAACATCTTGTAGGTTTCAGTGTACAGATCTGTAACTTCCTTGGTTAAATTTATTCTGAAGTGTTTTATTGTTTTTGTAGGCATTATGAATGAGATTTATTTCTTAATTTCTTGGTCAGATGTTTTGTTGTCAATGTGTGGAAACACAACTGTTTTCTGTATGTTGATTTTGTATTCTGCAACTTTACTACTAAATTTGTTGATTAGTTTTAACAGTTTTTTAGTGGAGTCTTTAGGATTTTCTACGTATAAGATCATATCATCTGCAAACAAGACAATTTTACTTCTTCCTTTCCAATTTGACTGCCTTCTATTTCTTTTTCTAGTCTGATTCCCCTAGCTAGGACTTCCAGCACTATGTTGAAAAGGAGTGGTGAGAATGATACTCCTGTTTTGTTCCTGACCTTAGAGGAGAAGCTTTCAACCTTTCACCATTGAATGTGATATTGGCTGTGGGATTATCATATATGGTCTTTTGTGTTGAGATATGTTCCTTCTGTCCTCAATTTGTTGAGCATTTTTATCATGAAACATTTTATTTTGTCAAGTGCTTTTTCTGCAACCATTAAAATGATCATAAGGTTTTATCTTTCATTCTGTTGATGTGGTGTACTACATTTATTGATTTGTGTATGTTGAACCATCCTTGCATCCCAGGAATAAATCTCACTTGACCCTGATACCAAAGCCAACCAAAGCCTAATAAAAACACTACAAGGAAAGTAAAGTATAGAACAATATTCCTGATGAATATATATGTAAAAATTCTCAACAAGATATTAGTGAACTGAACTCAACAGCACATTAGAAGGATCATATACCATGAATATCTACTATGTATAAAAATTATGCTAATGCTATGGAGATAGATATTGAATGAAGTACTGACATTGACTTCAAAGAACTAGAATCTGTGGGAGAGAGGGAATAGCACACAAATAACCTTCATGCAAGCAAGATGGAGACAGACAATCCCAAGCATGAATTCCAGATCTACAAATTAATATCCTGTGAGACTGGGCTAGACACGTAATCTTTCTGAGACTCAGAATATTCTGACAAAACAAAAACTTTACTTCATAAGGGTGTTTGGAAAATAAAATTTTTGTCGATTTAAATTGAAAAGGGGATAGCAGATCATTGTGGTTAAGAACTCAGCCTCAGGGGGTCGGCCCCGTGGCCGAGTAGTTAAGTTTGCGCACTACACTTTGGCGGCCCAGGATTTCACCAGTTTGGATCCTGGGTGTGGACATGGCATCGTTCATTAAGCCATGTTGAGGTGGCATCCTACATGCCACAACTAGAAGCACCCACAACTAAAATACACAACTATGTACTTGGGGGATTTGGGGAGAAAAACTGGGAAAAAAAAAGAATATTGGCAACAGTTGTTAGCTTAGATGCCAACCTTCAGAAAAAAAAAGAACTCAGCTTCATGAGCCCTACTGCCTTGGTTCGTACTCTCAGCATCCCACTAATAGTTCTGTGACAAGTTAGAAAAGTTGTCTAATTGGACAAGTTGCTTACCTTTCTAGTCCTTAGTTTTAATCAACTGTGAAATAGGAAAACAGGAAAAGCAGCAGATTGGGTAGGCTGGAAGGGTTACCAAGAGCTCTGATTTGTTTACTCTGAAATTTGTTATTCCTTTAAGAGGCAGTGGGGCTATTCCAAGGATAATCTACAACTGGAGTTATAGACACAGGAGTGACAGGCATATGTGTGATATATTTAAAGTCAATATTAGAGGTAGGAATCTAGGCTTCTTGAGGACAGGGTTTATATATTCATAGCCCTAGCTCCTAGCACTGAGCAAAGCAGACACTGAGTAAATGTTTGTTTAAAATATTAATGGTATGTACAGGTTTTTTAGTGTTTGCTGGAATTTAACTTCCAATACATAAGGTTCTTAGCAATGAAACATCCAACACTGACATCAAAGACTTACATTCCTTATTAAAGAATTAGAGGTGAAACACAAAATAGTCAAAAAGCAAATTGGCCTAAAAACTGGACATCATGCCTGTTTCTCTGGATTCCAGCCTCATCACCTTCTTGTCTTGCAATAGTTAGAACCATTTGATCCTTAGTCAAGCTCAGTCCTATGTGAGGCTCTGGGCAAGATGAAAGTGTTCCCCACTGAGGGAGATTTTAAGGAGTCAGGAGGCAGATGACTCACTTAAGCCACCCATCCACCTCACTACTAGAACTTCTTTGAACTTGAGGCCTAACTTTAACAATAGAACTTCTGCTTAGTTCTTGAAGCCCAAAACCCATCTCCTTCTCTGGTTTTGGTGACTACTCCTCACCCTGTAGTAAAGTTACCTTAGGACCAGAACTGCTTCAATGCTGTCAATCTTTAGAACTGGAATATCACCCTTGAATAGTAGACTTGAGTCTGAGGCCTACATTTCACACCTCTTTGATAGTGACCAATAATCTATCAGACAGCTTATATCTACACATATTTACTACTCCACAGTTCCTGGACGCCAATTTTGGATCTCAGTCTACAGGTTCTATGTGCTCATAGATTACAATGTCCCACCTGGATGGGCTTCCTTGATCTCTCGCAGGCAGGCAAGCCTTGTGCCTGCTGCATCATGGAGCTACACATACTTTTTGGTCCCTTCTCTTGCAGGTCTGCTGTAGTCCCCTCCTCTGTTTAGAACTGTGCTGTAAACTCCAGGAGCTCAAGATCCTGGCTCTGACACCACTTAGTTTTGTAACCTTAAACACATTCCCACTCTCCCCTTTCTGGGCCTCATTTTACTCATCTCTAAAGTGAAACAGATGGACTGGTTTACATTGACTTTATCAGGCTTTTACCTTCTTGAATATGTTTGTTTCAAAGCACTGAAATAGTATGAATTCAAATAAGTCATATTGACCTTCGTCCAATCTTTCCTTGTGCTGCAACTACTTCCTGTGAAGAACAGGGGACCACCTAAGGAGTGAAATTGGAAGAGTTTCTTCATTTCAAAGAACTGTGAGTTCACTGTGCACTCTGATATTAAATAGAAGAAGAATTTTTTCAAAATAGGAATTTGGCTGTCAAACAGACTTTCTTTCATTTATTGTCTCCATTTAAAAGTAGTTTCTTCTTGGGGCCAGCCCCATGGCTGAGTGGTTAAGTTAGCGCACTCTGCTGCAGGCAGCCCAGTGTTTTCACAGTTCAAATCCTGGGCGCAGACATGGTACTACTCATAAAGCCACGCTGAGGTGGTGTCCCACATGCCACAACTAGAAGGATCCACAACTAAAATATACAACTATGTACTGGGGGGCTTTGGGGAGAAAAAGGAAAAAGAAAATAAAATCTTTAAAAAAAATAAAATCTTTAAATCTTTAAAAGTAGTTTCTCCTCCACTGGAAAAAATAATTTTTTCTATTCCAGTATAATTTGAATCCTACTGCTAACTTCAAAGACAAGGTCTTTGTACCCACTAGAAGGCAAAGGTAAAGGTGGGAGTCTTTTCACTACGAGATTTCCCTTCTTCGCAACAGCATTAATTCTTTTTTTCTGAAGTAATTCAAAGGCCTAATAGGAACTTAAAGTAGCAATAGATACTGTTCCTTTAGGAGAGTATTAGTGGTCAATCTCGACCAAAAAAATGATTTAATATACTGAAAACTACTCAGATATTTTGTTACTAGGAATCCTTTGTTCGAAATTTGGACACTATTAGCATGGATTTCTAGAGACAAGATCAATTCTCTTTAGGACTGCGGGGATTCTGGTTTCTATAAGATTTAGTAATATAAATTATTAAGAGGCCTAGATGATATAGTGAAAGGAAACTGAAGTTGGCAACCTCATTTCCATGCCCTCATTTCTGAGAGGTTGAGCATGTGTGGATTATGGGATTGAGGATGAAATGGCAGGGTTTTTTCTTTTTTGTTGTTTTTTTCTTTTTGCAAACTTCTTTTTCCTTTTTCCTTATTCTTCCTCTTTGTTTTCTCTTACACTTCCTTCTTCCTTTTCTTTATTTCTTCTGTCAAAATAAATGAAGCCCAATCAAATGAGATAGGCAAAGTCTATTGATTCAGAGCTTGCTATAGCAAGAGTCAAACACCATCTTTTGCATTTGGCAAAGACTCAAGGTCAGGCGGAGGCATGGGAAAGCTTTATAGTGGAAAAAAGGGAAGGCTCAGGTGTGCCCTGATTGAAGGCAATTGGCATGGGAAGCTGTAGATTAACTAGAAGTGGGGCATTCTATGTTATTGGTTAGGTGTGCATATTTGACTTTCTCTGGTTGGTCTTAAGTTGGTAGCAAGGACAAAAATTAGGGAAGCTGTCAGTTATTAATCAAGTCTTGGCCATTCTGGGTCGATGTTCCAGAAGTTATTCACCCTCCTAAATTGTTACTTAGAGATAGCAATCTGACTTCCTACAAGTCTGACTTATAGCAGGCTGGCTTTAATAAAAGATAGACAATTTGGGAAATTTTGTGTTCCAGAATGTGCGATAAAATTTGTTTGTGTGAACAAATATTAAATGCTATGTTATATTTGACTATGTTCAAACATAATATTGAAATGCTTTTCTCTGCAAGTTTCCCAGAAAATAGAAACTTAAAATCTGAAAATGTGATTCAGTGTCTTCTGGAAGTGAAATTGAACTGAACACACTTCAGTTTCTCTACTCTGGACTTGCCAACACATGGAACTATTTTGAGATGAGGCAGCAGAAAAAAATAACATAGCCTCCAATATATCCCTCCAAAATATTTAATCTTTTTCATTTTAGGAACTATGAATGGATCTTAAATGTGGCCATTTGTTCTAACAGTGCTTCCTATTTGAAGATGCATTCAAATAAAAAATTGGGCTTTAAAGAAAGTGGATGTTTGTTGTCTTCTTGGAATATTGCCAACCGGAGCAGTACACCTAAATGAGTCAGTAAGAATCAAGAGACAGAAACTCATTTAAATTAAGAGCTAGAACTGATATTTTTATAGGACACCTGCTTCTGTGTGCCGAAGATCTATGATCAAAGTGCTAGGAATATAGAAATATTTCATATTCATTGCAGATTTGCTAAGTTTGTGGTTCACATTTTATTACGTGAAATTTATTTTTAGTGGAATGTTTCATCTCTTCTATGTTTTTTTAAGCCAATTAGGCATTGATACCTTTAGCTGCGAACATCTGAAGCTTCTTCTCTGCTCTACTCTTCACTAGCATAGCACTGGGTCTTCCGAAGGGAAATGAAAGTTGCTGTAAGTCCCCAAATCCAAGGAAAAGGGTTAGGCACCATACCACGACAGCCTCCTACTGAAGAAATGTGTCCAAGAATGGCATTTTTGAAGGTTATCCAGCTGTGGAAGCTGAAACATTGCTCATAGTAATTTTACTAATGCATCCCATCCTGAATTTAAAAAGCCTGATGAGTCACCCTGTATGGCCAACTGCTCACATTATTAAGCAGAACATAAAAGTATTTACATACATTGGCATAATCTATTGCTGGATCAACCAAATTAACTCCTACTTTTATAACCCTTCAAATTTCATATGGACAAAATAAATGGTCCTTTAACCAATAGAATATGCTGGGAAATATATAATTAAAACGTCAGCTGTTCTATTCCATTTCATTTTTTATATATTGTTTTTCCATGAAAGTAGTTAACCAATACACGTGAATCTGAAGGAGAATAAGGACAGGTTAAGATGCCTAATATGCTAAAATGATACCCATGTGAACATATAGGACATTTTCCTGGCAAGGCTTACCAAAAAAGTATCCTTCCGTTAAATTAAGAGAGGCAGGGAGTGGACTAAATTCTCTCTGAATGGCACATTGAGTGTAGAAAATTTTCAACTTCATGAGAATTAGATTTATATGATGTGTCTTAAAGTCCTTTATAAAGAAATAGCAATGTTACTGTGTTTGAAAAGAGGAAGCAACTTTTGCCATGTAACAATAGTGTTTCTATTCCTGTGGCTATTCTTTACCATTATGATCATCACTCATCATTTACAGTATATGGCACTTTTTATCTTCAGAACATTTGAGGCATTTTATCAAATTTTCCACACATCACTAGGAGGCACAGCTGCCTATAATATCCTGGGTACCACATCGCACTTTGAAAAGTGTCTTGGATTTTATTTATTGAGTCATTAATGATAGGAGCAGAACATCTATATTTATCACCATCTCTAAAAGAACACAGTCAGTTATTTGTCCAAGACTTGAAAGTATTTGCTTATAATAATCTCCAGGGAAAAGATGTGATTGCTTCCCATATTGCACATATTTGGTCATACAGTGCTTTCTCGTTGTGCCTTTTACATGTTTGCTGTGTAACTATATCATGCTATGTCATCAAACATCTAGCATGGTCACTAAACATTTTACACTTAATGTTTGTCAGATAATCATCTCACATAAACACCGCAAGTGAAACAAAGTGGTAGATAGTATCTATGCAGTATCAAATCATCTTAAGGTTATAGGAATCTTGGGGAATCACTATACCACTTTCACAGATGCTTGACTATCTCCAGCAATAGGTAACTAACTACCTTAAACAGCTTGAGGAGGTAGAAGTTTCTGAACCTGTGCAGAGACTAGAATATTAACGTTCATGAAAGGGCAAGAGAAGGCCTGGCCTTTTCAAGGTAGAAAGGTGAAACTGAGATTGCCACATAAAATTACAACCTCTGTAGAACTGTAGACTTACTAAATGAGTATAACAGAAAAACAATCTAGACACCACAATAGGAAGAATCAGAGAAGTTTGTTTGTTTGAGGTCTTCTATTGTTTGTTTATTTTATTTTGGCTTAGCTTCTGTGGCTGGAAAACGTCCCCCTCAGTAAGAATTTATAACATATGCATTTGAGATTTAAATTCATTACAGCTGAATGAACACCTATCCCCAATCTAGTAAAAAACAGTCCTTGACCATTGACAACTCTGGAGAGATTAGCATAAAACACAAATTCTTTTACACATCTCAAATGAAGCCACTTAGGAATACAGATGAAAATCTCAACAATAAATCATTTCATGAACCAAAAGTATAAAATACATAAGGAAATGATCTGTTCTAAGTGAGAGAAAGGGCTATTGGAATTAAAGAACTCTAAGATTTTTGTATCCTTCTCAAGAAAGGAGAGGTATACAACAATTGTTGAATCTGAAGAGTCAAGTATACACGTGAAAAATTTATGAATACCTATAAAAAATAGAAAGAGAATATACAATGTTAAGTCAGTGGTGGTACATGGTAAAATGAAATAAATTTGCGAAGTTAGGGGTAAAAAAGAGAAACAAGAAGCACCAAAAAGCAGGTAAAATAAATAGCAACAAGTAAGATGGAAAAAATAAAATATACATTAAAAATAAATGGGAAATTAAATTTCTAAGACAATGGAGTATTCTGTTCCCCTATTTCTCCAACTAAGTACAATTAAAACTTAGACATTGTAAACAAAATAAACATGAGAAGATTCTGAAAGATGGCAAGAAGGCAGATTGGCAGAGGGTCTCAGAACATAAGGAATAGCACAGTGGTGATTTCCCTGAGTTGTCCTTTTTGCTTCATATATTCCATGCTTAGAGTTGAAGTAGACAGCAACCCCAAAATACCAAGTGCACAGAAAAAGCGCCCCAAAAAAGCATGCTCCCTCTCTCAAAGGGACAACCTAGAAGGATAGGAAACTTTTGGATAATAACCACTCTACTCCAGTCAAACATCACAGAAAAAACTGTTACCAAACCCCCACACACATGAGAAAAGGCCAATAGGGGAACCTCATGACACTATAGGGAGATGCCCCAACATCCCATCAAGACAGAGGGAGAAAAGACCAAGTGGGAGCTGGAATTTTGAATCCTTTTGACCAGTAACAAGTTCTCACCCATGAAGTATCAGAGGAGACTACATGGGAAGCCTGGATTTCAATACCCACCCAGCAGTAACAAGGTGCCTCAATCCCTTGCTACTGGAGTGGCATCAGAGGAGGCCTAGTGAAGAGTCAGGACTTCCACAATTGCCCACCAGGAGGGTCCTCCACCCTCAGGTGTCAATAGATGGTGAGTGGGGACCACAGACTTCTAACTCCACCTGGTAGTAATAAGGCAGTGCCCCTTCCCTTTCACCTGCCAAAGCAATATCAGACAAAGCAAGCTAAAATAGAAGGTTGAAATAACAAGCAGAGTTTGTAATATAATATGAAAATGTCAAAGTTTTAGTGGACTATTATTCATCATAACAAAAATCACAAGGAACTCAATCAGAATGAAAAAAGATAGCCAATATATATCAACACTGAGACAACAAACGTCAGAATTATTTGACAAAGATTTTGAAGCAGCTATCAAAAAAATGAACAATTATGAAAAATGCTGGAAACAAATGAAAAAAAATAGAGTCTCAGCAAAGAAACAAAGTTGCAGCAAAGAAATAGAAGTTAAAGAGAAAAACAAAACAAAACTTTAGGACTGAAAAACAGAGTAGCCAAAATAAAAACAAATGCGCTCAACAACAAGATGCAGTGGACAGGGAAATGAATCAATAAACTGGAATATAGAGTAGAAATTACCTAATCTGAACCACAGAGAAAAAATCGACTGAAAAAGTAAATAAATAACATGCAAACCTGAGAGACATGTGGGACTGTAACAAAAGATTTGACATTCACGCCATCTGAGTCTTGGAAGGATATGAGAAGAAAGGCTGGGCTGAAAAATAACTCAAAGAAGTAATGAACAAAACTTTCCAAATTTGGCAAGAGACATAAACCTACAGATAAAAAGATAAAATACAGATAAAAAAATAAAAACTTTAACAGGATAAAACCAAAGTCCATGCCAAGATACATCATAAGTAAGTTCTGAAAACTAAAGGGAAAGAAAAAATCTTGAAAGTTAACACCAGAAAATGACACCTTATCTATAAAGTAAAGACAGTTAGAAGGACAGTGGATACCTTGTCAAAAGCCATGGAATCCAGAAGCAAGTGTTACAATATTTTTCAGGTTTTAAAAGAATAAAACTGGCAACCCAGATTCCCATATCTAGAAAAATCCTTCAAGAATGCAAGGATAATCAAGATATTCTCAGATGAAGAAAAACAAAAAGAATTTGTCACCAGCAGACCTACACAAAAAGAAGGGAGGAAGAACACAGTAAACAAAAATGTAGATAAATAAAAAAGTCTTTTTCCTGCTTTTGAGTATTCTAAATTGTGTTTAATGGTGATAGCACAAATTATAATACTGTCTGATGTGGATCTAAATTGACACAGATAAAATATTTAAGATGATCATATTATAAGAGGGGAAATGTAAAGGTACATAAAGTGAGGCGTGGTTTCTCCACTTCACTCAAATTGGTAAATTTTGAATTGGTACACTTTGATATATTTATGCATATCAAATATATATATACATATACACATATATATAATGTAATACCCGGAGCAATGACTTAAAAAGCTATAAAAAGAGATACAAAAGTACTATAGATAAAACTAATTGAAATTCTAAAACTAGTCAAGTAACTCACAGGAAGACAGAAAGAAGAAAACAGAGAAACAACAGAAAAAATTAGAAAACAAAAACTAAAATGGCAGACTTCAGCATTTACCCCAGAGAAATGAATATTTGTGTTCACACAAAAACCTATATGTAAATTTTGTAGCAGCTTTATTTATAATAGACAAAAACTGGAAACAATTCAGATGTCCTTCAATGGGTGAATACTTAAACAAACTGGAGTATATACGCAACATTGAATACGACTTAGTAATTAAAAAGGGACAAACTATTGATCCACATAACCTGGATGAATCTCCATATAATTATGCTTATGGAAAAAGCAAATCTCAAAGATTATACCTTGCATGATTCCATTTACATAACATTCTTGGAATGACAAAATTATGACTTTCTTATGGTTGATCTTTGCATGATAAATCTTTTCCCATCCTTATACTTTCAACATATTTGAATATTTGAATCTAAAGTGTATCTCCTGTAGGCAGAATATAGGGCATATCTTTTAAATCACTCTGACAATCTCTGTCTTTTAATGGCTATATTTATACCACTTATATTTAATGGAACTATTGATGTATTGTTGTTGCTCAAGTCTGCTATTTTATTTTCCATTTTGTGTTTGTTCTCTGTTTTTCATTTTTCTGTTTTCTTGTTCCTGTGTTCCTGTGGGTTATATGAATATTTTTTAAAATTTCATTTTGATTTATCTATACTGTTTCTAAGTGTATCTTTTTCTACAGCTTTTTAGTGGTTGCTCTAGGTGTTGCATTATATATACATAACATCAAAGTCTAATAATGTTGACATTTTACTGATTTTAGTGACGTGTAGAAACCATAGTTCAACTTACCTTTCCCCTTTTACAATATAATTGTCTTAAATATTTCCTTAGTATTCATTTAAATCCACATCAGTGTTATAATTTTTGCTTCAACTATCAGACATAATTTGAGATATTTAACATGAGAATGACAAACTATGGTATTTATATGTGTTCACTGATACCACCCTGGTGGTGAAAGATTTTTACTCTTTTCATTGTTCTTTCTTCTTCTTCTTTTTCTTTTCTATTTTTTTTTAACATCTGTTGCCAATCTTCCTCTTTTTGCTTGAGGAAGATTCACCCTAAGCAAACATCTGTACCAATCTTCCTCTGTTTTGTATGTGAGTTGCCATCACAGCATGGCCACTGAAAAGCAGTGTAGGTCTGCGCCCAGGAACCAAACCCCAGGACTCTGAAGCGTAGCACGCCAAACTTAACCAGTGGGCCATAGGTCTGGCCCCTCATTGTTCTTTCCTCTTGATGTTAAGTTTCCTTCTTTTGTCATTTACTTTCTGTTTAGAGGACTTCCTTTAGTCATTATTTTAAAGTATTGGTAACAATTCTGTTAGTTTTCCTTCATCTGAGAATGTCTTAATTACCACATCGTTCCTAAAGAATATTTCCACTGAAAACAGAATTCAACGTTGAAATTTCTTTTCTTTTCATATTTGAAAATTTTGTGTCACCCTCCAAGCCTCCATGCTTTCTAATGAGAAATCTACTGCCAGTTGGGTTTTTTTCTCCCTGTAGGGAAAAAATATCCAGTAGGTAAGTAAGGTATTGTTTTTTCCTCATTGCTTCCAAGATTTTTTCTTTGTCTTCAGCTTTCAGAATTTGGGCTATACTGTGTTTTGGTGTGAATTTCTTTGATTTTATCATGTTAGGATTCTTTCAGCTTCTTGAATCTGTAGGTTTATGTCTTTTGCCAAATTTGGAAGTTTTCAGCCATTATTTCTTCAATTACTTTTTCAGCCTCACTTTCTCCTCTCCTTCTGGGACTCCAATGACACAAATCTTTACATATAGTCCCGTAAGTTGCTGAAGCTCTGTCCTTTTTGTGTGTGTGTCTATTTTCTCTCTGCTTTTCAGATTGAGTATTTCTATCTTGGCACTTTCTAAAAATTTACTGATTCTTTTTTCATCCTCTCCATTGTGCTGTTGAGCTCATTCATTGATATTTTTATTTGTTATTGTATATTTCAGTTCTAAATTTTTCTATTTAGTTCTTTTTATATCTTCTATTGATTTTCTGAAAGTTTCTACTTCTTTGCTTTGTTCAGACTGTTCACTTTTTCATTTTCTTTAAGTATTTTTGTAATTGTTCCTTGAAGCTTTAAAATTTGTTTTTTATTATTATTTTAATTGCAGTAACATTGGATTATAACACTATACAGCTTTCAGATGTACAATGTAATATATTTTGAATTCTGTGTAGATTACGTCATGTTCACCAGCCAAAAATTAATTATAGTCCATCCGCTCACATGTGAGCCTAATCACCCTTTTTTCCTTCCCCCCTCCTTCCCCTATGGTAACCACTAATCCAATCTCCATTGCTATGTGTTTGTTTGTCGTTGTTTTTATCTTCTGCTTATGAGTGAGATCATATGGTATTTGATTTCTCCCTCTGACTAATTTCACTCAGTATCATACCCTCAAGGACAATCCATGATGTCACAAATGGCTGGATTTCATAATTTCTTATAGCTGAGTAGTATTTCACCATGTATAAATACCACATCTTCTTTATCCATTTGTCCCTTGATGGGCACCTAAGGTTGCTTCCAAGTCTTGGCTATTGTGTATAATGCTGCAATGAACGTAGGGGTGCAGGTATCTTTATGCCTTTGTGTTTTCAAGTTCTTTGGATAAATACCCAGCAGTGGGATAGCTGGATTATATGCTAGATCTATTTTTAATTTTCTGAGGATATTCCATACTGCTTTCCATAGTGGCTGCACCAGTTTGCACTCCCAACAGCAGTGTACAAGCGTTCCTTTCTCTCCACATCATCTCCAGCATTTGTTGTTTCCTGTCTTGTTAATTATAGCTATTCTGACCAGAGTGAGGTGATACCTCATTGTAGTTTTGATCTGCATTTCCCTGATAACTAGCAATGTTGAGCATCTTTTCATATGCCTGTTGGCCATCCGTATATCTTCTTTGGAGAAATCTCTGTTCATAATTTTGCCCATTTTTTAATTGGCGTGTTGGGTTTTGTTGTTGAGCTGTATGAGTTCTTTGTATATTTTGGATATTAGCCCCTTATCTGATATATGGTTTGCAAATATCTTCTTCCAATTGTTAGGTTATCTTTTTGTTTTGTTGATGGTTTCCTTTGCTGTGCAGAAGCTTTGTAGTTTGATGTCATCCTATTTGTTCATTTTTTCTTTTGTTTCCCTTGCCCAGTTAGACATGGTCCTTGAAAATATGCTGCTCAGACCAATGTCAAAGAGCGTACTGCCTATGTTTTCTTCTAGAAATTTCATGGTTTCAGGTCTTACATTCAAGTCTTTAATCCATTTTGAGTTGATTTTTGTGCATGGTGTAAGGAAATGGTCTACTTTTATTCTTTTGCATGTGGCTGTCCAGTTTTCCCAACATAGTTTATGAAAGAGACTCTCCTTTCTCCATCGTATGCTCTTGGCTCCATTGTCGAATATTAGCTGTCCATAAATGTGTTGGTTTGCTTCTGGGCTCTTGATTCTGTTCCATTGATCTGTGTGTCTGTTTTTGTGCCAGTTCCATGCTGTTTTGGTTACTATGGCTTTGCAGTATATTTTGAAATCAGGGTGGGTGATACCGCCAGCTTTGTTCTTTTTTCTCAGGAATCCTTTGGCTATTCAGGGTCTTTTGTTGTTCCATATAAATTTTAGGATTCTTTGTTCTATTTCTGTGAAAAATGTTGTTGGAACTTTAATAGGGATTATGTTGAATCTATAGATTGCTTTAGGAAGTATGGACATTTCAAAGATGTTAATTCTTCCAAACCAAGAGCATGGAATATCTTTCCATTTCTTTGCGTCTTCTTTGATTTCTTTCAACAATGTTTTATAGTTTTCCATGTACAGATCTTTCACGTCTTTGGTTAAATTTATTCCTAGGTATTTTATTCTTTTTGTTGCAGTTGTAAATGGGATTATATTCTTAATTTCTCTTTCTGCTACTTCGTTGTTAGTGTAAAAAACGCAACCGATTTTTGTATGTTCATTTTGTATCCCACAACTTGACTGTACTCATTTATTGTGTCTAAAAGTTTCCTAGTGGATTATTTAGGGTTTTCTATATGTAAAATCATGTCATCTGCAAAAAGCAATAGTTTCACTTCTTCTTTTCCAATATAGATCTGTTTTATTTCTTTTTCTTGTCTGATTGCTCTGGCTAGGACTTCCAATACTATATTAAATAAGAGTGGTGACAGTGGACATCTTTGTCTGGTTCCTGTTCTTAGTGGGATAGCTTTCATTTTTTCTCCATTGAGAATGATATTTGCTGTGTGTTTCTCATATATGGCCTTTACTATGTTGAGGTATTTTCCTTCTATACTCATTTTATTTAGAGTTTTTATCATAAATAGATGCTGTATCTTGTCAAATGCTTTCTCTGCATCCATTGAGATGATCATGTGGTTTTTATTCTTCATTTTGTGAACGTGGTGTATCACATTGATACCCTCCTTGCATCCCTGGAATGACACCCACTTGATCACGATGTACGATCTTTTTAATGTATTCTTGTCTTCAATTTGCTAGAATTTTGTTGAGGAGTTTTGCATTGATGTTCATCAGTGATATTGGCCTGTAATTTTCTTTTTTTGTGTTGTCCTTGTCTGGTTTTGGTCAAGATAATGTTGGCTTTGTAGAATGAGTTAGGAAGCCTCCCCTCCTCTTCAATTTTTTGGAAGAGTTTGAGAAGTATAGGTATTAAGTCTTCTTTGAATGTTTGGTAGAATTCACCAGGGAAGCCATCTGGTCCTGGACTTTTATTTTGGGGTAGGTTTTTGATTGCTGTTTAGATCTCTTTACTGGTGATTTGTCTATTCAAATTCTCTACTTCTTCTTGGTCCAGTTTTGGAAGGTTGTATCTTTCTAAGAATTTATCCATTTCTTCTAGATTCTCCCATTTGTTGGTGTATAGCTTTTCATAGTATTCTCTTATTATCTTTTATGTTTCTGAGGTGTCCATTGTAATCTCTCCTCTTTCACTTCTGATATTATTATTTGAGCCTTCTCTCATTTTTCTTGGTGAGTCTAGCTAAGGGTTTGTCAATTTTGTTATCTTTTCAAAGAGGCAGCTCTTGGTTTCATTAATTTTTTCTATTGTTTTTTCCTTCTCTATTTCACTTATTTCTGCTCTGACTTTTATTATTTCCTTCCTTCTGCTGATTTTGGGCTTTGTTTGCTCTTCTTTTTCCAGTACCTTTAGATGTGATTTTAGATTGTATATTTAGGATTTTTCTTGTTTGTTCTGGTAGACTTGAATTGCTGTAAAATTCCCTCTTAGAACTGCTTTTGCTGTACCCCACAGAGTTTGGCATGCCATATTTTCATCTTCATTTGTCTCCAGGAATTTTTTGATTTCTTCATTGACCCAATCATTGTTCAGTAGAATTTTGTTTAATCTCCACATTATTGTGGCTTTTCTGGTTTTCTTCCTGTAGTTGATTTCTAGTTTCACACATTTGTGGTCAGAAAAGACACATGGTATTATTTCAATCTTCTTAAATTTATTGAGACTTGTTTTGTGGCCTAATATGTGGCCTAATATGTCATCAATTATGATGGCTTCTTTATCACTATAAGGTAATTCTGTTATATCAATCTTGACATCTTTTGATTTTCTTTGTCTTTTTTCACTCAAGTTGAGATTTTTCTGATCCGTTTTATAATGAATAATTGTCAATTGAAACCTGGACATTTTTATGTTATGTTATAAATCTTTGCATCTTATTTAAAACATTTTTTTCTCTGGCTTTCTATGGCACTGCTCTAGCAAGGAAAAGGGGGTTGGGAGGGTGCTGCATTGTTGCTGCCAGATAAAATAGAAGTCTACAATCCTCACTTGGCCTCCACTGAGATCCAGCTAGCATGGGGGCTCCTCATTACTGCTAGGCAAGGGTGCAAGTTCCGGCTCCCCAGTAGGCCTTCAGTGATACCACCCTGGATGGGACAGGAAGGAGTGTTCTATTATTCCTCCTCATGTAGCTTCCACTGATGCAAAACAATGAAATGGCTTTGTTACTGCTGGATGGTGGCTGAAATCCTGACTCTCCACTAGGACTGTTCTGATACCATCCCAGCAGGAAATGAGTGAGGTTCCTCATTACTGCTGGGTGGTTGGGTAGGGTAAAAATGTCCAGGCTCCCCACATTGTCTCTGGTGACACTGTAGGAGAGGGGTGGGAATAAATTACCACCTGAGAGGGATAAAAGTCTTAGCTTCCTACTTGACCTTCTCTGATACCACCACAGTGGCAAGGGATTAGGGTGCCTCATTTCAGCCTGGTGAGAGTGGAAGTCTACAGTTCTGATGTGGTCACTGTAGGCTTGGGTTGGGCTGGAGTGTTTTCTGTGGTGTTTGGCTGGAGAAGTGAGACAAACTGAAAACCTGGAGAATTCACCATGTATTGTTCCTTGGGTTGAGTTCCCTAGCCATTCTGCCTTCTTCTTTCCAACCTATCAGAATCTTCTTATGTGTGTTTTATACATAATGTCTAACAAGTTTAGTTGTATTTAGGGGGAGGAATAGGGAAAAGGACGTCTACTCCATCTTCCTAAAAGTGCAAGTTCTCTGGTTTCCTTTTTGAGTCTTCTTGTTCCCTGGAATAAAATATATTATAGAAAAATAATATTTGTACAGCAGCTTCATATTCCAACATAGCCTGTTTATTCAACTTGGATTTCTGTTCTCCTATGTTTCTATTATAACATTTTTAGTCCAGAGAGCAATATCCAAAATAACGAAGGAAAAAGAAAACAGAATTAAAGTTGTACTTTTTTTTTTATCATTTATCAACGTTACATTTTGCAACTTCCCTCACCTCTCCAGGCAGCAGGCTTATTTCTTTTGGTCTTCTTGTGTTTAATGTAATTTTAAACATATGTGCTTATTTGTTCCTAACACTTTTAGACGTTTGTCTATTTAAATCTTACCTGCTACAATTAATGTTTTGAAATAATTTCTCATTTTACACTACCATTTATTTAGTGCCCATTAAGTGTTTTTACCAAGTGACCTATGTTTTACCAAAATTATTAATTTTAAAATGATGTGAAGATGGGTTTTAGAGTTATTTATTCATAAAAGATATTTATTCATAAAACATACTGACTACACAGAAAAATAAACAGACATGGGCACAGCCTTCACGGATTTTGCAATCTAGTGAGAGAGAAAGATAATAAACAAGTAACCAAACAAAAATATACTGTAATTGCATATTGTGGTGAATGCTGTAAATGACTTGAAAACATAATGTAGTGGAGAATAACAGGGTAAACCAACCTAGGAGAGTCATCAGGAGGTAATATTTAAGCTAAGACTCAAAGGAACAAAAAGAAGTCAGACCTACAAAGAGTGAAATAGTGTTCTAGGCAATGAAGGGCGAGAGAAAAAGTATAATGCATCACAAACAGACACAAGAGGTATAGTGAATGACCTAACCACGTTCTGAAACTCCCTTCCAGGGACCAGTTTCAATCTGGTTTTCTTCAACTTTTCAAGATGTTGCTTTTCTCTGCCATCTGCACAAGCAGAAGGTGGTCAAGCCTCAGGGACATTGGCATTGCCAGTTTCTCTGAAGCTGCAGAAGCCTGGGATCACTAGCCAACTACCCATTCCATCTGAATTCAAAAATCTAAGAACAATAACATTTTCTAATTTATCCAATCTCCAAAGTTCAAGGCACAAGAAAAGAAACTAAATGAAAAGGAATGTTTTGATGGAAGAATTGCAGACTGGAAATAGAATACCAGAGTTCCAGTCCTAATTGTGCCATCCTTCATTTTTTTTGTGTATGGGCTATTCCTTTTACTTGAAAAATTATTCTTTTCTCCCTGGGAGGATAAAAATCTTAGAGATGGAAAAGACCTTACAGATTTGGTAGTACAGCTCTCTCAGCAGCACAACCAGGTATATACCAATTTCCAACCTTCACATCAGGAGATCTACTAAACCTCACAGCTGCTACGTATAAAACCTGCCTTGTCTTAGCTCCCAGGAGGCTAAATTAGAACAAATCCTAAGTAATCAGTCTACATGTGTATGTGTTTATATAAT
Organism: Equus quagga; assembly: GCF_021613505.1. NCBI lineage: Eukaryota > Metazoa > Chordata > Mammalia > Perissodactyla > Equidae > Equus > Equus quagga. The sequence goes on along the minus strand of NC_060288.1, from coordinate 8,619,500 downwards.
ATTTGTAAACATCATCTACGTACATTTTTTAAATACAATTATAAAACAGTTGCATAAGTGCTCAGATTTCCTCAGAAGAACATCTAGACATAGCCAAGGCAATGGTAATGTTACATAAGATGAAGCCAAGTACTTACAATTTTTTACCTCGATGTGTATTCCTACCTCTGCTGAAGGCAAAGTTAGTTAACTAGTAATTGCCTCAAGAGAATGAAACACGTAGAACATTTTCTTTTTCAGATAATGCTGAGCATCTTTCCAGGAAAGAATAAGACTTGACAAGAGGGAAAAGCATGGGAGAGATTTGTCCTTAAGTGTTCCAAACACCAACTGTCAGCCTCAAAGGAAAATAATATGCAAGACAGAAATAAAAATGAACGAGGACTTAATTAGGACATTATTAGAAAGAGCATAAGAACTTTAACTGTACAATTTATATGTTGTTCTCCTTCTATGTTGTCACAAATGTCCGGATTTCATCATTTCTTATGGCTGAGTAGTAGTCCATTTGTGACAACATGGATGGACCTTGAAGGTATTATGCTGAGTGAAATAACTCAGAGGGAGAAAGTCAAATATCATATGATCTCACTCATAAGTAGAAGATAAAAACAACCACAAACAAACACATAGCATTGGAGATTGGATTGGTGGTTACCATAGGGGAAGGGGGGAGGAGGGCAAAAGGGGTGATTAAGCTCACATGTGAGGGGATGGACTATAATTAGTTTTCGGGTGGTGAACATGATGTAATCTACACAGAATTTGAAATATATTATGATGTACATCCGAAAAAAAATAAATCATTCTCCTTCTTTCCAGAACCAAAGCATACTCTATCACCAAACATGAATCTAGCAAGAATTCAGATAGAGTTCATGTTTCCAAGACTTAAAAAATTTTATATTTTGGCCATAAGTAATTTAAATGAATATGGTTCGACTCCAGTGCCATCCCCCATCTCCTCCATTGCGTAGTGCACTCATTTGACCTGACAGTCCTCATTCTACCTCTCACAGGACCAACATCTGCTAGAGTCCTCTTTTCTCCAAGTGCTCGCCAACGTTTGTTATTTCTTGTCTGTATGATGATATAGCCATTTTAACAGGTTTGAGGTGATATCTCATTGTGGTTTTGAGTTGCATTACTTGATGATTAGTAATGTTGAATGCCTTTTCAAGTACTTGTTGACCACTTGTATGTGTTCCTTGGAGAAATCTGTTCAAATCCTATGTTTTAATCAGATTATTTGTTTTTATGCTATTGAGTTGTATTGGCTTCTTATGTATTTTGGATATTAAACCCTTATCAGCTATATGGTCTGCAAATATTTTCTCTCATTCCATAGGTTACATTTTCATTTTGTTGATGATTTTCTTTGCTGTGCAGAGATTTTTAGTTTGATATGGCCCCACTTGTTGATGTTTGCCTTCATGGCTTGTGCTTTTGGTGTTGTACCCAAAAGAATCATTGTAAAGACCAATGTCAAAGAGCTTTTTTCTTATGTTTTCTTCCAGAAGTTTTTTGGTTACTTGTTTTATGTCAAGTCTTTAATTTAGTTCAAATTAATTTTGTGAGTGGTGTCATATAAGGGGTCAATTTCATTAATTTGCATGTGAATATTCAATTTTCCAAACATCATTTATTGAAGACGATATTCTCTCCCCATTGAGCATTCTTTGTTCCCTTGTCAAATATTAGTTGACCATATATGTGTGAGTTTATTTCTGTGCTAGAAATTCTGTTCTGTTGATCTATGCGTCTGTTTTTATGCCAGTAGCATACTGTTTTCATTACTATAGCTTTGTAATATAGTTTGAAATCAGGAAGAGTCATGCCTCCAGCTTTGTTCTTTCTCAAGATTGCCTTGGGTGTTCAGTCTTTTGTGGTTCCATATAAATTTTAGGTTTGTTTTTTCTATTTCTATGAAAAATGCCATTGGAATTTTGATAGAGATTGTATTGAATCTATATAGATGGCTTTCAGTAGTGTGGAAATTTTAACAATATTAATTATTCAGATCTGTGTACATGGGATGTCTATCCATTTATTTGTGTCTTCAATTTCTTTCATCAATGTTTTATAGTTTCAGTGTGATTATTTGCTTCCTGGTTAAATTTATTTCTAAGTATTTTATAGGTTTTTAAGGCTATTATAAATGAAATTGTTTCCTTTGTTTCTTTTTCAGATAGTTCATTGTTAGCATACAGAAACACAACTGATTTTGTATGTTGACTTTACAATGTGAAACTTTGCTGAATTTTTTAATTAGATCTAACAGTTTTTCAGTGGAATCTTTAGGATTTTCAGTATACAACATCATGTCATCAGCAAACAGACAGTTTTACTTCTTCCTTTCCAAATTTGATGCCTTTTATTTCTTTTTCTTGGCTAATTCCTCTGGTTAGGAGTTCCAGTGCTATGTTGAATAGGACTGTTGACAGTGGATACCCATGTCTTGTTCCTGATCTTAAAGGGAAACCATTCAACATTTCACAGTTGAGTATGCTGCTAGTTGTGAATTTGTCACATATGGCCTTTATTGTTTTGAGTTATATTCCTTCTATACCCCAGGTGTTTAGTAGTTTTATCATGAAATAATGTTTTATTTTATTAAATGCATTTTCTGCATCTATCAAAATAATCATGATTTCTGTCTTTCATGTGGTATATTAATGTGGTGTAACACATTTATTGATTTGCATATTTTGCACCATCCTTGCATCCCAGGGATAAATCTCACTTGAACATGGTGTATGTATCTTGTAATGTGCTGTTGCATTTGGTTTGTCAGGATTTTGTTGAGAATTTTTGCATCTATGTTCATCAGGGATATTGGCTTGTATTTTCTTTTCTTATAGTATCCTATCCGGCTTTGATATCAGGGTAATGCTGACCTCATAAAATGAGTTTGTGAGTGTTCCTTCCTCTTCAATTTTTTTGGGAAGAATTTGAGAAGCTTTGGTGTTAATTCTTTAAATGTTTGGTAGAATTCTCCAGTGAAGCCATCTGTTCCTGGGCTTTTCTTTGTTGTGAGGTTTTGATTAAGAATGTGATCTCCTTACCAGTAATTGATCTGTTCAGATTTCCTATCTCTTCATTATTCATACATGGTGAGTTGTATGTCTTACATAATTATCCATTTCTTCTAGGTTATCCAATTTGTTGGCATAAAATTATTCATAGTAATCTCCTATTTCTGTGATGTCAGTTGTAATGTCTCCTCTTTCACTTCTAATTTTATTTATTTCAGTCCTTTCTTTTTTTCTTGGTACATCTAGCTAAAGGTTTGTCAATTTTGTCTATCTTTTCATAAAATCATCTATTAGTTTCATTGATCTTTTCTATTGTTTTCCTGGTCTCTATTTTATTTCTGTTCTGATCTTTGTTATTTCCTTCCTTCTACTAACTTTAGGATTAGTTTGTTCTTCTTTTTTATAGTTCCCTGAGGTGTAAAGTTAGATTGTTTATTTCAGATCTTTTCTTTTTTTAATGGAGGCATTTATGCACTATAAGCTTCCCTCTTAGACTTTCTTTTGCTGCATCCCATAAGTTTTCGTACATTATGTTTATATTTTCATTTGTTTCAAGATATTTTTTATTACCCTTTGGATTTCCTTTTTGACTCACTGGTTGTTCAGGAGTGTGCTGCTAAATTTCCACACATTTGAGAATTTTCCAGCCTTCTACCTTTTGTTGACTTCTAGTTTCATACCATTATGGTCAGGTTTATACCTAAGTATTTAATTTTTGGAGTGCTAATGTAAACGGTATTGTATTTTTAATTTCAAATTTCTCTTGTTCAAAATTGACTTTTGTATAGTATCTTTGTATCCTGCAACCTTGTTATAATCACTTATTAATTCCGGGGGTTTTTTGTTGTTTCTTTCAGATTTTATACATAGATGATTATGTCATCTGCAAACGAAGACAGTTTTGTTTCTTCCCTTCCAATATGTACCCCTATTGTGTCCTTTTCTTGTCTTATTGCACTAGCTAAAATTTCTAGTACAATGTTGCAAAAAAGTGATGAGAAGAGACAGCCTTGCCTTGCACCTGATCTTAGCAAGAAAGCTTCAAGTTTCTTACCATTAAAAAAGATGTTAGCTGTAGGTATTTTGTAGATATTCTTTATCAAGTTAAGGAAGTTCCCCTCTTTTCCTAGATTACTGCAAGTTTATCAAGAGTGGGTATTGGATTTTGTCAAATACATTTTTCTGATATATTGATATGATCTTGTGATTTTTCTTCTTTAGCTTGTTGATGTGATGAGATTACATTAAGTGATTTTCAGATGTCTAACAGCCTTGCATTCCTGGGATAAATCTCATGTGTTCATGGTGTATAATTCTTTTTATACATTGTTGGATTTAATTTGCTAATATTTTGTTGAGGATTTTTCATCTATGTGCATGAGAGATATTGATCCATGGTTGTCCTTCTTTTAATGTCTTGCCTGTTTTTGATATTAGGGTAATTCTACCCTTATAGAATGAGTTAAAAAGAATTCTCTCTGCTTCTGTCTTCTGAAAGAGATTGTAGAGAATTGGTATAATGTCTTCCGTAAATGGTTGGTGGGGTTCACCAGTGAATCTGTCTGGGCCTGATGCTGTCTCTTTTGGAAGTTTATTAATTATAGATTCAATTTCTTTAATGAATATAATCCTATTCAGATTGCATACTGCTGTTGGTTCTGGCAGATTGTGTCTTTCAAGAAATTGTTCCATTTCATGTAGATTATCCAATATGTGGGCATAGAGTTGTTCATAGTACTCCTCTGTTATCCTTTTAAGGTCCATGGGATCCATAGTTATGTCTCCTCTTTCATTTCTGACAATAGCAGTTTGTGTCCTCTCTTTTTTTTTCTTAGTTAGCCTGACCAGTGGCTTATCAGTTTACTGAACTTTTGTAAGACAGAGGCTTTACGTTTGATTGATTTTCTCTATTGGTTTCCTATTTTCAATTTTATTAATTTCTGCTCTCACTGGGAGGGGCAGGAGGCCACATCCTCTGGGTTGCTGGTGCTGGCATGCACTCTGGCAGCCTGCTTTGAAACTTCAGATCAAGACACCACTACCCCTGCTGGGGAAATTCACGCCTTAGATGTCATCCACACTGCTGGAAAGACCAGTGCCACTGCCAGGGCAAGGAGGGGTGCCAGGTCGCCTGCTCCACTCTGTGTTCTGAAGCCTCAGGACATGTGTGTCTGAGTCGAGGCAAGGGCAAAGCCAGGAGCACCTGTTTGCCCTTGCAGCCTGTGGTCGCTGGCATGTGGACCACTGTGAATATCCGTGTTTTGAATTACTGCTGCCAGGGGAGAGGGAGCAAGCTGCTGCCCGAGTTCCGTTGCTTCCCAGAGGTCCAGTCCACCCACCTTCAGATGTATAGATGCATAGGTGACTCAGCCGTTCTGGTGTACTGTGCAGGGAGCCCTTTTTTGGTCACTGGATGTCTGCCTGGTCATAACTCAGAGGGGAGAGACAAAGAGAACCACCCACTCCACCATGACACTGACGTTACTCCAGAAATTACCCACCTTTTGACTGGAATTCTCCAAACATTGATCCCATGTAAGTACAAATACTTCTGCAGGCTGGAAGTCAAGATCAGGGTGCCAGCATAGTCAGATGGGGGCCCTATTCCAGGTCACAGACTTCTCACACTGTCCTCACATGGCAGAATGCCATTCCACAAATTTTGAAGTGAAGTGAAGATGAAGTTCAAAATGTTTTTTAATTTCCCTCATGATTTCCTCTTTAGCCTATGTGTTATTAAGAGGTGTGTTGTTTAATATTCACATATTTTCTACTTGTTGTTCTTTGTTCTTATTTTGGTCTTCCACTCTTATTTTGCATTTTTTAATTTTAATTGAGCATTTTATATGATTCCATTGTCTCTCATCTCTTTGCATATTATTTGTACTTCTTTTCTTACTTTTTTTAGTGGTTGCCCTAGAGTTTCCAATATACACTTACAACTAATCCAACTTCACTTTCAAATTACACTATAGCAGTTTGTAGGTAGTGATAATATCATGTAATAAAATAATCCTAAATCCTCTCTCCTGTCCCTTGTATCATTGCTGTTATTCATTTTACTTATACATAAATATACATACATGTACATACATATACAGAATCCAATACACTATTGCTATTATTATGGTGAACATACTGTTTTCTGTTAAATTAACTAAGAATAATAAAAGTTTTCATTTTATCTTCATTTATTCCTTCTTTAATATTCTTTCTTTTTGTAGATCTAAGTTTCTGACCTCTATGATTCTCCTTCTCTCTAAAGTCCTTTTTTTCTTTTCAACATTTCTTTGAAGGCAGGTCTACTAGCAACGAATTCCCTTAATTTTTGTCTGAGAATGTCTCTATTTCTCCGTAATTTTTGATACATAACTTCTCAGGGTAAGGTAGTCTATGTTGGCGTGTTTTATTTTCTCAACACTTTAAATATCTCACCTCACTCTCTTCTTGTTTGTATGGTTCCTGCTAAGAAGTGGGATATAATTCTTGTCTTTGCTTTTCTGTAGATAAGGTGTTTTCTTCTTCCCTCTGGCCCCTTTCAGAATTTTTCTTTACCTTTTATTTTCTATATTTGAACATAATAAGCCTACGTATAGTTTTTTGGGGTTTTTTTTTTTTTTTTTTTTTTTTGCATTCATCCTGCTTGGTGATCTCTGAGTTCTCTGCATCTATAGTTTGCTGTCTGACACTGATCTGGGGAAACTGTCAGTTACTATTGTTTCAAATATTTCTTCTGTTTCTTTCTGTCTCTCTTTTCCTTCTGGGGTTCCTCCTATGCATGTCACACCTTTTGAAGCTGCCCCACAGTTCTAGGATAGTCTGTCGCGATTTTTCAGTCTATTTTCTCTCTGCCTTTTGGTTTTTTTAGGATTCTATTGATATGCCTTCGAACTCAGAGATTCTTTCCTCAACCATGTCTGATACAAATAAGTCCATCGAAGACATTCTTCATTTCTGTTACAGTGCTTTTGATCTCTAATATTTCTTTTTGATTTTTTCTTATAATTTCTATCTCTCTGCTTACATTGCCCACCTGTTCTTGCATACTGTCTACTCTATCCATGAGAGCCCTTAGCATTTTCATCATAGGTAGTGTTAATTCCCTGTCTGACAATTGTAACATTGCTGCATATCTGAGTCTAGTGTTGATGCTTGCTCCATCTCTTCAAACTGCGTTTTGTCATATTTCAGTATCTCTTGTGATTTTTCTTGACAGCCTGGCGTGATGTACTGGGTAGAAGGAATTGTTGGAAATAGTCCTTCAGTAATGTGTTGGTAAGGTATCATGGCAAGGGAAGCATTCTATCGTCTTATGATTAGAGCTCAGTTTTTTAGTTAGTCTTTATCTCCGGATTGTGAACATCACAAGTGCTTCTCAGTTTTTTCCCCCTTATGTGAGACAGGATGGCTACAATAGGCTGGAGTTGCAACTCAATATTTTGTAAATGGCAAAGGATATGAACAAATACTTTACCAAATAAGATATACAGGTTGAAAATAAGCATATGAAAAGATGGTCAATACCATTAGCCATTAGGGAAATATGAGTTAAATCTGTAACAAGTTACCACTACATACTTATTAGAATGGTTGAAAGTTAATTTTTTTTTTAAAAAAAGCTGACAATACCAAATGCTAGTGAGAGTATACAGACACACAAACTTTCATCTTTTGCTAGTAGGATTGTAGAATGGTACAACCACTTTGGAAAACAATCTTGGAGTTTTTAATAAAATTAAACATACACTTACCATACTACCCAAAAATTTCACTCCTCATTATTTACCCAGGAGAAATAAAAATATGTATTCACATAAACCCTTTGCATGAATGTTTACAGTAACTTTATTCTTAATTGCCAAAACCAGAACTATCTAAGTGAAATAAACCAGACTCAAAAGGCTATATTAAGTGTAACTCCATTTATGTGACATTTCATAAAAGGCAAAATTATTAGGACAGAAGACATATCAAGGGTTGCTCTGGACTGAAGGTTGGGGAGAAGATTGACTGGCATTTGAGAACATTTTGGGGTGGTGGAATATGTTCCATATCTTCTTTGTAGTGATGATTACACAACTAAGCATTTGCCAAAATTCCTTGAATTAAATACGTGAGAAGGTGAATTTTAGAGTATATAAAATATACCTAAATAAACTTGACTTTTAAAAAAAGTAGACATTAAAGAACAGAAAATAAAAACAATGCATAAAGGAATTGCTGAATAAAATATGGTATACATACATCATGGATAATGTCAGTTGACTTAAAGTGATTTCCAGAAAAAACTGAGTGAGAAAGGTGTCATGCAATAATCCAATGTACGTGTTATGAGATTCCTCTACAAGAATCCCAAAATACTGAAAAATAAAAAAATACTTATAATTTAAGAAACATTTCTAGAAATCAAAGAAGATCTAGATATACAGAATAATGGGCAAACTATGTCCCAGGAAAGCAGTCACAAAATGACCAAATTGAAACCCTTGCCAGTGAAGTTAAGGAAATATTCTTAGGATAGCTGCTCAAAACATTTAATCACCTATGAGGGAGGGAAATGGCAGCTGGCATGAGACTTATCCAAAGAAACATTTGAAGATAGAAGACAGTAAGACAAGGTAAGAGACAGAAACATTGGTAGAAAAACACTTGTTTCATTCTTCCTATCCATGACTGATCAATTGGGAAGAGAAAAATAAAATAAAGACCGTAGAAAGTTAAAGGTTCTCATCACAAGAGAAAAAAATGGTAACCATGAATGGTGACAGATGTTAACTAGAGTTATTGTGGTGATCATTTTGCAATATATACAAATATCAAATCATTATATTGTATAACTGAAACTAATATAATGTTATATGTCAATTGTACCTCAATAAAAAAGGATGTCATTGGGGCTGGCCCTGTGGTGTAGTGGTTAAGTCAAGCATGCTCCACTTCAGTGGACTGGGTTTGCAGGTCAAATCTCAGGTGCGGACCAACACCACTTGTCAAGCCATGCTGTAGCAGTGTTCCACGTACAAAATAGAGGAAGATTGGCACAGATGTTAGCTCAAGGCTAATCTTCCTCAAGCAAAAAGAGAGAAAGATTGGCAATAGATGTTAGGTCACAGCAAATCTTCTTCACACAAAAAAGAGATATTTACTATGACGGTTATTATCATAAAGAAAAGGTGTATTATCCTCACACTCTCAAGTGTGTCCTACCTACAGAATTAGTGTTTCCCGAGACAAACCCTATTGAAAAAAAAAGGAAAAGAAGGTAGAAAGCACAAAATACCACCAATAATTAATAAGTTATATATACTGGGTTCAAACTGAATTTTGTCATGAAAACAAAGACTATACCTTTCCTTTTAGGTGTTCATGAAACCTTCACAAAAACTGGGCATACATCAGGCCATAAAGAAAACTTCAATGTAATATCCACCACAGAAGAAATTTCAACTGTATTTTCTGAGTATATTGCAATAAAATTGCATAGATATTCATAAGAGAGCCAGGAAACAAAAGATGTTGTGACTTCTCCCTCTAAAATATTCTTGTGTTAAAGAGGAAAATAAAACTAGTAATTGCAGAACATTCAGAAATAATGATGCACTATACAGCAGATCTTATAGGATATGACTAAAAGTGTGATTAGAGAAAAAAAATCATGGTCTCAAATTAAAAAATAGAAAAATTTTGTCAAAATTAGAAAGGAGAAGACTGTTAGAATTAATAAATAAGTCCAGGAGCTCGTTCTTGGGCCTGAAGGGTAGATAAAAACAACCTCAAAGGCATTATATATAAAATGCGATTTCAAAAGTTTACATCCTGTATGATTCCATTTCTATAACATATAAATGTGGTGTATACATTCAATGGAATCTTATTCAGCTATAAAGAGTAATAAAGTCCTAACTAATGCTAAGCATGGATGAACCTTGTAAACATTATGTTAGGTGAAATAAGCCAGATAAAAAAGGACAAATGTTGTATTATTAAATTATTCCACTTAAATTGGAAAATTCACAGAGAAAAAAAGTAGCTTAGAGGGGCTGGCCCTGTGGCATAGTGGTTAAGTTCGTGCACTCTGCTTCAGCAGTCCAGGGTTCATGGGTTCAGATCCTGGGCACAGACCTAGCACCACTCGTCAAGCCATGCTGTGGCAGCATCCCACGTAAAATAAAGTAAGATTGCCAGAGATGTTACCTCAGTGACAATCTTCCTCAAGGAAAAAGGGGAAGATTGGCAACAGATGTTAGCTTAGGGCCAATCTTCCTCACACACACACACACACACACACACACAAAGTAGCTTAGAGGTTAGCATGGTCTAGGTGGACAGGAGAAATGGGAAGTTATTGCTTAATAGGTACAGATTTTCTGTTTCTGGTAATGAAAATATTTTGTGAATCGATATATGCGATGGTTGCCCCACATTGTGAACGTAATTAATATCACTAAATTGTACACTTTAAAATTGTTAAATGACTAATTTAATAATTATGTTATATATATTTTATGTTAGCATATTAATCATAGATTTTTAATTCCCTGTCTGACGATTTTAACATTCTTGCCATATCTGAGTCTCATTTTGATGCTTGCTATTTCTCCAAACTGTGTTTCTTGCATTTTAGTAGGTCTCGTAATTTTTTCTTGATAGCCGGGCATGATGTGCTGGGTAGAAGGAACTGTTTTGTTATATAAATTTATGTGCTATAAATATTACCACAATTTTTAAAAATAATAATGTGATACACTAAAAACCATTGAATTGTTCACTTTAAATAGATGAATTGTATGGTATCTGAATTATATCTCAATAAAGCCGTTAAATGAAAATGGCAAAATTATGGAGATGGGAAACAGATTAATGCATATTAGGGGATAGTGATGAGAGGAGGATGACTGTAAAAAGAATAGACAAGGGATCTCTTTGTGGCGACGGATAAGTTCTGTATCTTGGTTGCGATGGTGGTTACACAAATCTACACACAGAATAAAATTTCTCAGAACTATACACACGCACATGCACAAGCATGCATGGAGGTGCATTTAGAACTGCTAAAATATAAATAAAGTCTCAGTTGAGTTAACAGTATTGAACCAATGTCAGTTTCCTAAGTTTGATATTTTACTACAGTTATTAAAAATGTTAACACTGGAGGAAGCTGGATGTGTAGGACTGTACTATTTTTACAGCATCTTGTGGGTCTATAATTATCTCAGGGTGGAGTGGGGGGGGAAGATAAGGCATTACCTAACCCAGAAAAATTAAGCAAAAGAAGAGAAAAATAAATAAACTAAAATACACAACATAAGTGATATAGCAGAAATAAACAAATAGCCATAGATTCAGGAAAAACTAAAAATCTGAGAGTGGTTTTTTTCTTTCTTCAGAAAATGATTTTTGGATAAGATTGATAATTCGAGCTGGGGCTATCATTTACTGATTTACATCTCAAATTGTGTGCATTTTCCCTCCACGAGAAGCTGCTACATTCGTGTATGACAGCATTGTTTCTCACCTGCACGTGGCAATAGCCTTCCAGCTCAACTGTCTGATTCCATCTTACACTTCCCCATCATTCTCCACACAATAGACAGAGCAGCCTTTTTACAATGTCAACCTATCAGGTCACTGAAAAGTCCTTTTCCTATATTAAAATATAAAAAAATAATTATCTTGGGCTATTTTCTATTTTTTATGATTTATTTTTCCATGTAACTTTTAAACATTTCATTTTGATGTAAGTTATGGAGTCTTTTCTTCTTCCTGTTAACTGTTTATCCTAGATTCAGTTATTGATCTCTCCTTTAATTTGTGGGCCATTACCACATTATTTTATTATTTTGTTTTTGTTTTCATGTGTACTATATTGCAGTACTTGGTAATATGAAACATCCCTTATAGCTTTTAATGTTCAAAAATTTTAATATTAATTTTTGAATATTGAATCAAAAATTCTGCAGCACTCTCACTCATTTTGTTTTCATAGAATTCTCTATTCGTGCACTCAAGTTCCAAAAAAGACATTTTGGGATTTCAATGCATTTGCATTCAAACATATAAAGTAAGTTGGCATCCTTAAAATATTCAATCATCTTGTTCAAGAATGAAATGAGGCTACTGGATTAATTCATGATGATTTCAACATCTGCACCGATGATACTTTGAATACAGAGGTTCTCACTTGCCTAACCGTTTTTCCTCCAATGGTCTTATCTTCCTCCCTATCTCATTCACTCACTCCTAAGCCTTCTATGCCAATAATTACATCTCTTCTATATCCTCAATTTTTCATACCACCTTCTATCTTTCCAGTTCACTGTCTATAGAACCCCAACTCCAAAAGTCCTTAAATCCTTAGATCCGGTAACCTTTTCACTTTCCTCTCACACTCACTGCTTACATCCTCACTAGATTCCTTACACCACTTAGACTCTTATGTTCTCCTTATATTAATGATTATTCTCTTGTATAAATATGCTCAACTCAGCTGCTCTTCACTCTGTTGATCCTATTCACCTGGAAAATTTTAACCCTGATTAAATTCAGTTCTCTCCTACTCATACCTGCACACAGGCAGCAGACTGTGGCTGAAGAAAAGCACAAACCCTGCAGATTATCCCCACTTTAAATTCATGACCACCGTCCTCAAAGGGCGCTGGTTGCCGCCTGGCAATCCTACTATATTTCCCTATTCCATTCAATCTCCAAATCACTAGGTGACTATTTCATACATTCATTACAGCCTCTAATCATCTTGCCCTTCCTCTTCATTTTCAACTCCTGATTTTGCTTTCTTTTTCATTAAGAAAATAGAAACAATTAGAAAAGGACTTTCACATGTTCCTTTCAGTACAATTTTCAACTCATCTGCATTTGTGCCCATATAGTCCACCTTCTGTTCCGTTTCTAGAGTTAAAATATTTGCATGATTTTCCAAGACCACACAGTAGTAATATAAATCTAAATGCAAATTGAATTCCATTCCTTGTTGCCTACCCAAAGACATTGTTCCAGTAACTGTCCCCTATCTCTCCCACATCACAAAATTTCCCCTCTCTACAGGCTTATTCTGATCAGTATACAAACTTTTCTCCCATATAAAAGAAAAGTTAAGTTCTTTCAGAAGACGATGTTGTGTGAAGTCCTCTTTCACCAAACACCTCATCTATCAACTCCTCTTTCTGACAAGATTTCTCCAAAGAGTTCTCTATATGTGTGATCTCCAATTCTCCTCCCATCCATTCTGTTTGGAACTATTGCAGTGATGCTTCGCCCCCCCCCCCCCCACATTCCATCAAGAAAAGCTCTTATCAAGGTCACGGATGACCTCCATATTATTAAATTTAATGATTGATCCTCAGCTTAGACCATCTCTCATCAGCGTCTGACTCAATAATTACATCCTCTGCTCTGCTTCCTGGACAACACTGTTTTTTTTCTTCCTCCCCACTGCTCTGTTTTAGTCTCTTTTAATAGTTCTTCCTCATATTTCCTCCAAGCTTCTAATGTAGGACTCAAGTCTCCATCCTTAGTACTTTTCTATCTGTACTCTCAATCTTGATAATCTCTTCCAGTTCCAAAGATTCTTATTAGGTTGAATCATATGAAGTTGGTGTTATTTTCAGTCAAAAATTATCAAGTACTGTCAATTGTTTAACCTATCCCATCAACATGGTGCCAACCCTCAGCTCAGATGTATCATCTAAATCCCGATCAGTATAGCCAAATCCCTACTCAGCATATCCCTCGGCTATCTAATAGATATTTGAGCCTCGACTGGCCATAACTGAACTCTTGCTCATTTCCACCAAACCACTCCTTCTTCAGCCTAGCCCATCTAAATTGATGGCAATTTCATCCTTTCAGCTGCCCAAACCAAAAATCTTCGAGTCATCTTTACTAGCTTGCTCTTGTTCCCCAAATCCAGGATACCAAAAAAATCTTATTGGTTCAACCTTCAAAATATATCTATAATCCATCCATCTTTTCACACCCCCCACTACACTCATCCTAGCACTAATCACCATCATCTCTCTTCTGGGTTATGCAGCTACTTCCTAAGTCTCCCTCTTCTGCCTTTACCCTTTGTAAGAGTCTATTCTTAACAGAGCAACCAATCATCATTTTGGAACATATGTCTTTCATTTCATCTCCCTTCTCAAAGCCACCGGTCTCCCCACATCACTCAGAATAAAAGCCAAATTCAATGCATTGATCTTAAGACTCTACTAACCCAGCGTCCACTGACTTCTCACACTATCCTCACACTATCTCCCTCCCTTATTGTGCTTCAGCCCTGATGTTCCTTATGCCTGAAGTGTGCCCCAAGTCAGCCAAGTGGTGACCTCCTGCACCTACCTCCTATTCTGTCTCAAATGTCACATTCTCAGTGAGGCCCAACCTGAGCAACCAGACCCTCCCCCGACCCTGCTGAGGCACTCCCATTCTCTGTGTTCCTGATGAAATTTCTCATTATCCCATACCACTAATCACCTTTTAGCACACAAAACAATATACTTGTTTATTATATTTATGATTTATTTTTATCTACCCCTGCAAAAATATAAGGTCCAAGATTGTCTGCTTTGTTTATTGATTATAAACCAGGACCCTAAAGTAGTGTCTGGCACATAATAGGTAATAAACAGATATTGGTTCACACCATAGATATATTTATTCTTTAATTTAAAAAATATTACCTACATATTAGAAAAATGCACACCATCTTACTTTCTGTATTGATTGAGCTGACCTATTTGCCACACAAAATTGTTGCAGTTTTACTTCTCCAATTAATGTCACCCACATATTCTTAAACCATGGACAATCCTCACTTTACCCCTTACATCTATCAATTTCCATTTTTGCTTTCCTCCTTTTTTCCTTGGACTCCAAAATGCTGTCTAAAATCTCAGCCATTGATTGTGTTGACATTCAAATTTACACAGAAATATCACCATATTTACAGGATTTAAAAGTGCATGACAATTCACAATGTAAAGCTTCTTTAATAACCACAGGTTCCCTAAACCCAGTTTTACCAGAGATGAAATTTCTTTAACTGATGTTTTTTCCCTCTCCTTAAACTTTTTAGCTGACACACTAAACTGATGCAAGTCATGTGATATATTGGAATATGAATCTGCCATCCATCTTGATACATCCCAATTCAATGTGTCAGCTGAATTCATTTTCAAAAGCCCTGCAGCTCCACAGAAATGCAGCTTTTTAAAGTCACATAAAAATAATAGAAGATTGCAGGTTGAATGTTAACTTTCTAAAATGCCACAAGCAATAAAAAAGACTCCTCAATGTGAAGTGTCCATACCCGTCCCTCACAATGGCACACACCACTCTACAATGATATCCAGGATCAAGCTCATCCATCTTGGACCTCTTCTATGATCTGTTTCCACAATAAACAAAAATGTTTATTACAAAGTGATCTCATATAGTCTGTAGTCCCACACACAGACCTCAAAGCTGGCATAGAATGTAGCACTTGAGTGTAACAAGAAACTCTTGTTTTCTTCTAATTTAAGTAAGAACATTCTCTCTGGCCACCCAAAATGAGAGATATGTAACGGACAAAGGTATCTTTCTATATGTAATAGAAACAAATTGTGAAATCAGATATTGCATCTTAAATATTCATTCCCTAGCTCTGGACTTAGGTAGAAGAGGTCAGTGTCTCTTTGCCAAAAAAAAATATGCTTAGAAGAAATGTTTTCATTGTATGATGGTTAATTTCATGTATCAACATGGCTAGGCCATGGTACCCAGATATTTGGTCAAATGCTAGTCTAGTTGTTGCAGTGAAAGTATTTTTTAGATGAGATTAACATTTAAATAAGTAGACTCTGAGTAAATCAGATTACCTTCCATAATGGAGGTGGGTCTCATCCAATTAGTTGAAGGCCTTAAGCGAAAAAAGATTGACATCTCCAAGGAAAAAGGTATTCTGCCTGCAGTCAGCCTTCAGACTTGAGCTGCAGCAACAACTCTTCTCTGGGTCTCCCACCAGCCAGCTTGCCCTGAAAATTTTTGATTTGCTGGTCTCCACAATCATGTGGGTCAATTCCTTAAAATAAATCTCTCTCACTCTCCCTTCTCTCTCTCATGTATATATGAGACACATATATAGGTGAGATAGATATATACGTGAACATCCTATTTTACTCTGTCTCTCTGGAGAACCCTGACAAATACACATGATGCTTAATACTACTAAGGCAAAAATTGCCAAATCAATACAAACAAAAGTTAAAATCTGTCATTGTTTTCCATTCCTCTCTTTTCTTAAAATGAGTTGTATTTTGTGTCAATGAACCAAGAAGCTTACTTATTAGGTTATTTTTAAGAAACAACGCTTCTAAGAAGGAAAATATTTCCTAATTTTGAACTTACAAAAGAACAGTATATAACACCTTCCGTGATGTTTTATGTCACAGATTTAAAATTCCTCATTAGTATAGGCTATTAAATATCTTTTTAAGAATAATTATAAAGAACACAACCCTTGGTTGACATTGGAAATCTGTTTTCTTAATTAAAATGTCTGAAATGTTAGCCTTAATAGTTATTTTCAGAAGGTTTTTTTTTCATTCAAAATAACAGAATTAGGAAGAATAGATAGTCTCCTGTCAGCACATATTTAATGTGCTTGACTCCTAGGGGTGGAGAGAACTGAATTGCTTATTTGGTTGAAGTACAGTGTTTCTTACCATCATAGAATAAAATCTGGCCATTCCCTGCTTTGTTCTCAGCAAAACCATAAGACAAAAAAATAAAGTATAAAATATTTTAAATTTCTTTTTGAGTCACAGTTTAACACAACATATAAGCCATCAGTATCGCATATGGTTACAAATGTGTCTGAGTTTGAATCCTAACTTTACTGCTTCATAGCTGTGTAATGTGGGGCGAGTTTTAATCTCCTGGGCCTCTGCCATCCATAAGGAAACAAAATAATTGTATCTTTCCTTATGTTATTGTGCCACTTAAATGAATTTAATGCATATAAAAGCCTTAGAATGTAAGAAACAATCCATTTGGTCTTTATGTACAAATAGAGAAGTTCTAGTTTATATTTCTGATTGTGTCTACACATAAAACTAGTTGAACATGGAAGACCTATCTGAGTTCAGTATAACAAACAGGAACTAGTTACTCACTATTTGGTTTCAAATTTTAGTTGGTTACATATATTAGGGTAGTTGGGCTAATTGAAATACGAGCTTGGTACATCCATGCAATGGACCTAGCCATGTGACTACCTTATCTGTGGATGCAGCCTTTTGACTAGAGGCCTCAGATTTTCAATGATGATGGCAAGTAATCAGCTTTGGTAGACAGAGAAGTTCCTTCTGAGAAATTTCTGAAGACCAAGCCCTTGGACTTTAGCCCCTTTTCTGCTATTTTAGCAACCACTTGTAGGCAAGTAATTAATCTTTTTCTCAAATTTATTTTGTAAAAATTTTCCATGAAATACTTGAATATTTTTCTTTGTTATCCTAACTCCAATCCCTCTCCGTCATCATACTCCTGATGGGTTGCATTCTTTCTCTGCTTTCAGAGTACATCTCATTTTTTGTTTACGCCTTGACATCAGAATGTCGTACTGCAGAAGAATGGGCCGTAAATAATTTGCTCTCGTTTTTACTTTGGCTTCTCTTTAATTTTTCATTTTGTTGTGTTCCTGCTCCTTTTGTCTAATGACAGAAGGTAAAACTAAAAACCACTCAGATACCGTAATATCAGCATATAAATACCAAATGTCTATTAAACAATTCCCTCCTAAATAAATTAATTGAATCTCAGTTGGTTTTTTAGCCCATGTTTTCTCTATTGTCTCTTTAATTCATAAAGTCAAATTAAATTCATATTCTCCCCTAACTACAAGAGAAAAAGAAGTCTTCACCTTTTCCTCCATTGTATCATTTTTACCTAAGGTAATTGCCATATGGACATGTTAAAAATCACATCTAAAATTTTATGTATGCAGATTTTCCGCAAATACTAGTTTTAGAGAATTTTTTGTCCTGAAAATCTGGAACACAAGACATGTTCCAACCTTATTTGATGGAACAGTCTAAACCTTGCTAAAATTGTAACTTTCATGATTGATTACATCATTGATCAAAACAAAGCTATTCTGGCATTAACATCTGTTAATCAACCAGATGTTCTCTATGGTCTCAGTGACTGAAGGAGACTTGTTCTCTGCTGGTTCTGTATGAATGGAGAAGTGCCTTTTGCAATGGACTCCTCTCAGTACTGAAGGAGGAACAATATAAATTCTAAAAAAGTAAAAATGCATGATGAGTCCCTTTAGATTTGTCCTCTGGTGCACTGGACTTGAATGTATACAATCTGCATTCGCCTTTGGGTTAATTAGCATGACTCACTTTCTGACATCAACTCAGACTTATTTTAAGGAAGCATATTTTGACTCCCTTTCAGTGAAACATCTGCAACCCACAAAAAAATAAGCTACTTGTAAACCAAAGATCTTTACCTATATTATTACTCAATCTCTTACTAACCCTTGGCTTATCTAAGTAAAATGTCAGTATGGATATTTACCTACTAGCAGTAATGCCAAACTCTCAGTGAGTGATTTATAATCAGAATCTCTTTAGTTAAATCCACGCAGAATTAAAAACTAATTGGTCCAATGAACTTAGCCTTGTCTCCTTGATTTAAAAAAGAAAGAGAGAGAGAAAGAGAAAGGAAGGAAGGAAGGGAGGGAGGAAAAGAAAGATCATAATCTTTGATTTATCTTTTCCCTAAGTATGTCTTAAATTGATGTAGGGCCCAAAGGTATCGCTAGGAAGTACAAGGTCAGAAGAAAATTTGAATTTTTTTTACCTTCTGCTGTACCTTATTCCATTCCTAATATTCACATAAATTCTGCTTTAAATAAACCTAAAAGAACATTAGAAGTTATGATAAATTACAAAAGATTTTAACCTTGGAGGTCTAAAGGGAAAAGGTTATTGTCCAATACCAAGGGTTGGCCTTTGCACTGTGGGAAAGCTGAGGAAGTGTTTGCCCAGTTTGGGGCCCTGGCTTGTTTTATAGGAAGTTGACAGACCAGCCTTGGTTCTCTCCCCTCCTCTTTCCTTGCCCACTACATGCATCTAGCTCCTATCCAGATAAGTTGGCCACAGCAAGGGAAAAGCAGGACTGATCATATCTACCCAAAGAGATCGCTGTTAATACCATGCTAGAGCTGCATGATGCTCTTCCTGTCCCAACATTTTTTTTCCTTATATCATCTCATTTTTATCGTAACAACAAACCTGTGAGGTAAGCATTATAGCATTGATTTCATAGCCAAGGGAACTAAGCCTCTCAACAGTCAAGTGACTGCCCAGGGCATGCATATTTTGTGGGGGAGCCGGGATTCTAACCAGCTCTTTAAATCTCAAGTTAGAGGAGCTCTTTCTCTGTTCTCCAGAGTAAAGGAGGTGGCTCACTGAAATGACAGTGAAAGGTCGGAAAGGATCAGGGCTGAACAAGCTGCCATTTCTCCTTCCTTTGTATCACAAATTCTCTCAGAATAACATAAACAGGCACACACTCAAACATCCCCACAAATCCAAGATGCAGGATCCCTAATTGGGTGGGAGGACATCACCATGGACAGTAGCCTCGCCATGTGACAATTGTGTGTCTCTTGTATCCATGGAGAATGAAGGAACATTGATGAATTTATGGTCATAAACAACTGTTTAAAAAAATAAAGAGCTGAAACAATTCATATCTGTGAGTGATCCTTGCCAAGTGGGACAATTACTGACCTTTGCTGAAGCCACACAGAGTGTTGAGCTATATCTGTGTTTCACCTTAGAAAAATCACAGTAAGAATTAATGACGGCTTTCTTGACAGTAGGAGGACGGAAGAGACTTTGATTTTACAGCAGGAGTTGGCAAGCCATTACCATTTCTGAGCTTCTCATGCAGTATGATAGTGACATAATATTCCAGAGCTAGGAAAAGCTGGCTTTCCAGGTGAAGTACCTGGAGAGAGTTCTCTTCCTTTCCCAGCTGAGTAATTTTCCAGCTGTAACCAAACCCAACTTTTCTTTTTCTCCTTTTCACCAGCTGACCACAGACTCACATGGTATAAAGGAGAAAGGAATTCCTTGAGGTCATCTGGTCCATCCCACAGCTGAGAAATAATAAACATTACTTCTAGTTCAAAATCTGGCCCCTATTCACCTTCCTATCTTCTGTCCATCATGAGTAAGAATTCTTCAGCCGAGTTGCCACATGAAAAAATCGTTTTTCTAACCCTCTTAAAACTTCAGAAGGAGGAGTTCTGCATAGATCCTATGAAAATTCCCAAAGGCAGCCTCAGTTAGTTATTAACACAAGATTCAGTCCTCCAAGATTAGTGTCAGTCTCAGGCTCTCCAAGATTAATCCTTTTTTTGGCCTTTTCTTTAAATATCCTAACATGTGGTCACTGGTAGGCTAGATAGCCTTGTGATTATAAAATGTGTTCGCTTGGTATATAAGAGTGTGTTCAAAGCCAGCTCTACCGTTTCTTAGCCGCATTTTCTTTATCTGTTTATCAGGAATAATGATTACTAACTTATAGAGTGATTGTGAAGATTCAAGAGTAATATAGTCATGTGCTGCATAACGACGTTTCGGTCAATGATCGACCACATATACAATGGTGGTCCCATAAGATTAGTACCATAGAGCCTAAGTGTGTAGTAGGCTAGACCATTTAGTTTGTGTAAGTGCACTCTGTGATGTTCACACAACCGCAAACTCACTTAACAATGCAGTTCTCAGAACATATCCCCTCATTAAGCAATGTGTGACAATGTATACAAAGCACTTAGCACATTTCCTAGCACATAACAAGCGTTTAATAAATAATAACTATACAGATAGCACAGGAATATACGTATACCAGAAAGAAAATTAAGAAATACATCTTATACACTTAAAAAAATAAAGGTAAAAAATTCCTAAAGAAAATAAGACTGTCACAACTGAACTCTAATTTTTTTTAAAGTCCTTCTGACGACCTGTAATAACTTTAGAAATACTGACTATAGCTATAGTAGTTATAACACTATGTTTCTAGTTCTACTTACATCTCTTCAATCTGCTCAGTCCCCATTCCTGACCCCAATGTTAGCTCTTCTAATTGAACTTGTTAATGCTATTGGCTCAGAGGAACACGGTAGCAGCCAATTATGACAGGGAAGGCAAGGCTTTCTTCACATT
Organism: Equus quagga; assembly: GCF_021613505.1. Lineage (NCBI taxonomy): Eukaryota > Metazoa > Chordata > Mammalia > Perissodactyla > Equidae > Equus > Equus quagga. Next base: position 8,598,214 of record NC_060288.1, on the reverse strand, counting down.
GTCCTTTATAATTTTCATATACTCAATGGGAAATTCAGAGCAATGTCAGGTTGATTTCCCAAAAGGCAGAATTTAATGTTATAATCATCACACATGTGGAATACAGTTTCACATACTTGAAAAAGAGAGCAAAGCTAGAATGTATTCCTTGTTTGAAGTTAATTAAAGTGGTAGTGAAACAGCCATAAAACACTGTCTGCTGCCAACTAATTCTACTGTAGTGAGGATGTTGATTTATCCTGCTTCAGGTATGTATATCTTTTCAGTTCTGCTACTCAAATAAACAAGGGTGCCATTGTTGTGTGAAAAATTACCAGAGCTACTTAAAAGTAGATACTTCAAGTGCCTACTGCTGACCCTTTTCAGGGTGCTTTCTTCAGGCTACAGAGAAAGGGAACAAAACTCTTTTCCTGTTTTATTTCCCCTCTGTATTTCAGTAAGTCTTTGGCCTTTAAACACTCCCAGGATCATTTAGAGATCAAGATCATTCTCCATTGCTTTAAGGCCATCTGGGATACAAACTAGATGCAAGGTAGACATTTACACAAGATGAATATGGAAACCAGACTTTTGCCTATTTGTCTACGCCTCTTTTCCTCCTTGTACCAATAACACAGCCTGAATAGCTTGTGAGTCCTCATGAATTTTTGTGGAATGAGTACATAATTTCTATTCTTGTTTTCTAACCTGTTTATGCCCACACGTGTTCTCTTTGCTTGATCAGTAAGAATCAAGCAACTCCTGGATACTGCAAGCTGATTCTCTTTTTTTCCAAAATTTCACATCAAGAACCTTCTCTGGAGCCAAGCCTGATGGTCTAGTGGTTAAAGTTCAGTGCGCTCCACTTCAGCAGCCTGGGTCTGGTTCTCGATTGTGGAACCAGTCATCTCTCAGTAGCCATACTGAGGCGACGGCTCACATACAAGAACTAGAAGAACTTACAACTAGAATATACAACTATGTACTGGGGCTTTGGGTAGGGGAAAGAGAAAATAACCTCTAAATTCACTTTCTATCACTTTCATCCCAATGGCCTAACTGTTCTATTGTCTTGCTAGCACTCACGTTCAGAATTATTTACCATATGTCTGCCATTGTGCTATGTATTTTATAATTAATAACTTTTTTAGACCTTAAAACAATACTAGGAAGTAGATGCTATCATTATTCCCATATCATAGATGAGGGAATGAAGGTTAGAGAATTTTAATTATTTGATCAACGCTGCATCATAGCAATGGAACTAAGGAAGAGCTCATCTTTTCATTATTGTACTGCATTGCCTTAACTAGTAATATGACTGAAATTTTTAAAGAGAGAAGGACTTGGAGAACATTGAGTCCAATTGCTTCATATCACATATGAGGAAACTAAGTGAGAGTAAATGGTTAGCCCAAGGTTTCAGGGCTAAGCAGATCTAAATTAGAAACCATCATCCAAATTCAAGTCTATTGCTCTTTTCACATTTGTAGAATTCACAATCTACTGTATAATTCAATTCAACAGAACACTCTCTTTGCTAATGCTTGTATTCATTGCTAATTGATGCCATCCTTTTCCCATCCCATCCTTTGTCTCTTCTGCACTTCTCAGCAAATGTTTTTATCTTCACCAATCCTCGTTTCTCCACCTTTCCTCTCCTCCACCTCTCTCCTGAAGTATATGATGGTTTTGAACTCCTCTTCCTTCTTGCTCTAGCCTGCTTTGGCTCCCTTGACTCTCTTTTCTTCATCTTTTCTTTCCACATAACTGATTGCCCTTTTTCAGTTTCCTTTGCTTGCTTCTCCTCCTCTACCATGCCTTATAATGTGCACCCCCAAAATTTTGTCCATAGTCTTCACTTCTTTATCTCAATCACAACTTTCTTTATAAACAAAGCTATATACTGTTTATACTGTCACCTTTATGCTAATAATTTCCACATCAGCCTCTCCACTCTGATACTCAAACTCAAATTTAACATGATCTGCAGAATATTTCAGCCAGCATGGATTTATCCATGCAACACTTACTCAACATGTCCAACTTTGATCTTATTTTTTTGGCTTACTATTAGATATACTTTTTAATTTTCTTCTTTGGTTAATGGCATTACCGTCTATTGATCGTTGTAGCAGAAGCTGGCCACTTGGCCATCTTTTCCTTAATGTCACACTGCTAGACTACATTTCCTGACTCCCTTAAGGTTAAATGAATAATGTGATTGAGATCTGTCTAATGGAATATGAGTGGAAGTGATATGTACCCTCCTCTGGGCCTGAGCCTAAAGCCCTGTGAAATACTCCATTCTGTCTGTCTCTCTTATTTCACCTGTTGGACAGACACATAGGCTTCAGTGTAGGAATTCAAAATCCTGCAAGGTTGTGTAGCTCAATGGAGGGAGCTTGGGTCCATGAGTTATTTCATGGAACAGAGATAGTCACTCCTCTGTCAACCCTCACTAGAATGTAACTGAGTGTAAAATACATTCTTATTGTGTTCAACCACAGTTCGTTGGGGTCACTTGTCACACAAATTAGCTTTCTCTGACCAACACCATCACCTACATGAACAACTTTAGTCATTAATGACTTTCGTGCAATTGACTTTGTATACCCAATCATTCACAATTCCCCATGGTTATCCTTTTGTATACAGTTTTTTAATCTCTCCATTTTTACTGCTATTATCCCTATGTAATTATCCTCATTTATTCTCATGCTTCGATACCTTTTCTTAGAACTAATGCAATTTGTTCTCGATTGTTCTTTGCTTCCATTATCATGTCAAATGTAACTCTCTCCTCTACTGCCTTACTTCCTGAACACAAGTCAACATCTAAATTATCAATGCTGAAAATCATTTCTTTAACTTAGATCACTGCTTTAAGAATAAAGTCCAAATTCCCCATATTGGCACTCAAGTCTCTGACAATTTTCTCCTCTACAATTTTACTGCTCAAAAATGTTTAGTATTTTACTCAAACTATTCACTTCCTTCTTCCATCATTTTATTTATTCTAACTACATAATTATAAAGAATTATAATTGTTTTTATTTTTTTCTCTCTTGTCAAAATTCTACCTGTTCTTCAAGGCCCAAAATCTTATCCTCTATGATAGTTTCTCTAATCTCAAGGTCAGAATTGATTCCTATACCCTTGGTGTATGCAGCCATTCTATTACATTGTTAACCTTAGTTCTAAATATGGTTGTCTCATTATTTTGAGGGATTCTTAAAGCCAAGTATCAATGTCTTTTCCAGTGTCTATTTCTTATTCCATTAAACCAAGCTTTGTAATTAAAGAAAGTACGCAATAAAGATTTAGCAAATGATTGAGAAAATGAATAAAAGTACAAATGCAATGTCAAACATATTTCATTTGTGAAGCATGTTGCTAGATACTGATGTTTACAAAAATGGCTCATGGCATACTCTGCTTTCAAAAGAAAGTCTAATGGTTTCTAATAGATATTCCAACTCATCAAAGATTTGTTCTTGTTTTTTACGGTTGTTCATTTATCTCGACTCTTTGAAGAAGTTGGAATTCAAAGCAGCCTTTTAACTTTTTTTCATATTTTATGACATATTTGAGGCTTTTCTTGGCTTAAGAGGCATGAAACCACTTACCCTAGAAAATGCATAAGAGATCAAAGTAAGATACCTCTGGAAAGCACACTTCAGAAATAAGAAAGGGTAGTAATTTTACCACATAATCATTTCAGTTTATCTTCCAAAGCCAAAAGAATCCAACTTTGCTGTTCCAGACTCAGTAACCACTCCTTCTTATCAACTCATAAAACATGGTGTACCACTCATTTGCTAATTAATCACTGTGTTATTTAATGTTCTATGATGTTGCTGACTAGTGTTACTTATTCTTCCGTTATTTAATTTTAATATTCATCCGCCTTATCTCCTTGCTGGATTTTAAAGTCTTTTGCCATAAAATATCCCTCAGAAATTAGTAGTCTGCTCCATACATTATTCAAATAGTAACTCAAATTTTGTTTTGATTTGTTGTAATCCTTAGAATACATAGTGAAATACTTGTGCCTGTTGTGTTTCATTTGGGGAAGGGGGCGCGTTTCTTCTGCTGAGTTTGCTTAATTTAATTCTATGTAATACATTTGGCCTCTGTTATCCCTTACTTTTGTGATGGTGATCAAGGCACTTAATTCTGGCAAGGCTCATTTGGTCTATTTTGAATCGACAGGAACTGTTTGGTGGGATAATATTAAAGGGAACCATCTTGTGATTCATATTATCTTGCTTGGGACTTAAATGTTCCAGGATACATGGGTCTATGATTGATTCTGAGAAAAGACATGAAGGAGAGGAAAAGATTTATTCTGTGTTAATAATAGAATGTAAATGCCAACTCTGATTTTGACTCACAGTTTTATCTTCTGGGCCCTGGGTTAGTCGGCTGTTGTTTCACCCATTTCACTGTCCGTGTTTACTGGATGTAATGGCAGGAAGGAATTTGCTTCCTTCACAGCTATGTACTTGCCTCAGATTCTTACACTCATATACTATTTCAGTGAGGAAGAATTGAAAGCAAATGAGGGCCTGCAGCTGGGTCATTGAGGCTGTTTATGCAACATCAAGAAACGATCACAGGAGTCATGTTTGTACAGTGGCGATAAACCTGCTCCAACTTGGGGTATGAGAGCACATGAAGAGAAGAAGAAATGGTCTCTCTCCTCCTTACCATCAGCTCCAACGGATCCTGCTTGGAACACCAAAATGACCCATCTGCCTTCCTTTACCGCTCGTTTTCAACTTGGGAGAAAACAAGGGGAAGTGGTCAGTCAGACGCACAGGGCAGAATTGAAGCTATTCATGAGAAAATTGGAATACCAGTGTTGCTAGATGTCCCTCTTCTCTCTGTAACAACAACAACAAAAAATTGCAAGTGACTCCAATTACATTTGAAATGAAATTTAAGGAGATATTGGTGTTCAATGTTTTTCTGAATTTTCTGCAGAGTAGCTGCATTCTGACATCAACACTGCTATGATGCCATGCCAAGCATTCACTAGAGGAGCCATGTATCCGACTGGCATCACCCTGCCTAGGATGTGGAGGATGGACGGTTTTATATTTCAGAATGTCAATATGCAACTTGCTCTCCAAGGCCTCTGAAATCCCTAAGCCAGAAAGTCTACTTTCAGAGTGGAATTCCTTAACTGAACATTCAAAGCTCGTTACCTTTAAGGAGGTCTGAACATCCTTCCCCATGACCACCTGACAGCTGGGGAAAGGAGAAAACCACTGCTAAGGTTTCCAAGGGATGAAAATCTTTGTTAATATTTGTTAGTAACATGAAGCTTGAAATCCTCAGACAGCATTTCTCTTCATTTAGTCTGCAAATTCCCCCACTGTCCTTTTATGTGTAAAACAGTTAATTCCCAGAGCTACCATTGAACTAACACATGGTGACAGCTTCTCCCTCAGCTCAGTTTGGGGAACATGCAGTGTCAAGTTCAAAAGGATGGTCCCATATCCTGTTGCCTTCTGTTCCCTAGCAATGAGGAACAATGCAGGCCAAACTTAATGAGATCTGCCTTGCAGTTGGTTTGTATGGGCTCATCTCCTGTCCTTTGTTACCGATAGGTGGAGCTGCTGCAAAACAGATCAATATATATATACTCCAGAGCACCCACAGAACGGTGCTACACAGACAGCTGTGGAGACAGGTACACACTCTAGCATATGCATTCCAGCACACCTTCACAAATAGCAGAGGGATCAGCCTTAATTCTATCACCAAAAATGAGATGTATTCACGAAGCTGGTGATTCATCCACAAATTAAAACAGCATGTTTGTACAGGACCCAAACTTTGACCTATGTTTAAATAAATCCAGGCTTTTCTTTAATCATTTTTGGATTCTTTCCCTTAAATGAGCTTAACTATAGTTTACTTCATTAAAATATTTTTAAATATTCATTACATTACAATTCCCTCAGCAAGTCCTACTCTTAGAGTATTGTTGTTGTCTGTTTTAATGTATGAGAAACAAAACTTCATTTTTTTCCTCCTCCTTCTTTCTTTACCTAGCACTGTCTTTCTTGACTTTAAGAGAAATACTATCTAATGATGCCATGGGCCATGGGCTAGAACAGAAGCTCTGACTTCAGAAATCTTTCCATCAGAGACAAGAAAAAAATCAAAACTAGATCAAAGATATACACATATATACATATACACCAATACATAGACATATTTTATGTGTGTATATATATATTTATCTTCTCTACGGAATTCATCCATGTTTTATTCATTAATGCCTTTTCATATCTTGACAGAGAAAGTGTAGTCATTTTATCGAAATGATGTGCGTAAAGATAAAGCGAGGTTAAAACAAAAGCAACAAGTTGAAAATCCCTCCTATCTATCCATCTGAAATGAGTTGCTGATCAGCTAAAGAGAAGCTGAGAGGAAGTAAATGCTAAATAAGGCCAATGGTCCTGCCCACCCTATGTTTGTCCATCTTTCTTTTATAATTGTGGGCATCATTAACCAGTCAGTGACCAAACTTGGTCCTGAATATTTTTGCTCATAATTCTGGCAAGGCATCAATTTCCAATGACATCCAACATAACTTCCCCCAAAATCATTCCCTTCCCCAACAAGCTACTGAACTGAACTCTCTCCAGATGTCAGCTACACAATTCCTACGTGATTCAGTGAGAACAGGCAAATATTAGTTTCACAAGCTTGGAAGAACTGGGAGAATAGTAAGCATGGGGCAGAGCAGATATCAATAGCAATAGTCCACATTAAATTTATTGGAACTCAGTTGGTCTCAACTTCAGTTGCCTCATCATGGAAGCCTATTTATTCTTGCCAAGCTCAGCTTTTCTAAGGAGGGCCATCTTCCCAGAAACAAGTTTAGCACATTCAGCTCAGTGTTCAGTGCATCTAAAACCTAAGCCAGGCACCATGATATTTTTCCAGGCATTCTTAAGGTAACCCATTGGCCAAAATTCCATGATGAATATCTTAAAATATCTAGTTTTGAGAAGTTTATCTCTTCCTATGTCAGTTGAATAATGAATTTCTACATAAGAGAAATGTGATGGTATCATGGAAACCACTCTGACACCCTGACCTCCAGCCAAATGGAAAATAATTGAACATAAATCCAATATTGTGAAAATCAATTCCTAAACCTCCTACCGCTAAACATTGTTTGTTCCTGTCTCCATGCATGATACTATATGTCTTTCCAAATGATATCTTTTAAACTAATTCATAGTTTCTTTAAAAAATACTGTATCTTCCATTTCTAAAGACAGGAATACTTGTAACCCAGTTGAGTTATTTTTCCTAGATAGCACAAACATTTTTTTAAGTCACCTTTCAGTCAATGCAGGTCTATTTTAAATGACTATTGAGAAATTTCCTCTATTTTTAATCTCTCTCCTTCTCTGCTCCCCTACTCTTCACTCTCTAGATTACATTTAAAAAACAGACAAGCAAAAAAACAGATGCTTATCCCACTCCATGAGATCCTTGTTCACTTGCTATGCAAGCAAGACATTTTAGAACCAGAGATCCGGTGAAAGATTATAGTTTGTTGAATTTTCTTTGAACAACATATTTCCAAAGAATTATTTCAGAGCATCCATGACACATTCATTAGTCTCAATGAATTTTTATTAAGTTCTTAGTCAGTAAGGTAAATGAAATTTTAAGGCTGTAATTCTTCAAAGTGGTTCATCTCAATCATAGAACAATATGTTTCATAGCACTTATTGCTCTCTAAAATTATCTTATTGGTATATACATTTATTTTCTTTCTTGCAGTTGCATGAAATCTCTATAAAAAATCATTCAAGTGGTACTTGATACATGGGGACTCAATAAGTATTATGATGAATAAATAAACAATGTCCCACACATTCTGATGTTATGGGTGGAAATAATCGAAAGAGTTAATTCACCTTCATTCATTGTTGGGAATGCAAAGTGGTACAGATACTTTTGAAACCAGGTTGCTAGTTTCTTATGTAATTAAACATGCATTTTCTACATGACCTAACATATGGGAGACTCAGCAGTCCCACTTCTAGGTATTTATTCAAGAGAATTGAAAACTTACATTCACAAAAAATCTGTACACAGATGTTTATAGCAACTTTATTCACAATTTCCAAAAACTGGAAACAACCAAGATGTCCTTCAACAGTTAAATGGATAACTGAACTGTGGTACATCCATACGATAGAATGTTACCCAGAAATAAAATGAACAAACTATTGACGAAATTTAAATTCACTTTTGATAAGTGAAATAAAGCAGACCCAAAAGACTACATATAGTATGGTCAGTTTATGTGACATTCTTGAGAAGGTAAAACTATGGGAGTGGAAAATGGGTAAATATTTGAGAGATTTGAAGAGGAGGAGTGATTGACTCAAGGGAGTGCACGGGGAGATTATAGGGTGATAGAACAGTTTTGTGTGGCACTGTGGAGGTCCACACATGACTGTACATTTGTCAAAACCCATGGAACTATACACCACAAGGAGTGAACTTTATTACACGAAAGTTAAACGAATATACAGAAAATGTTGGGCAAATCACAGATGGAAGGCAGACTCTGACAAATGAATCTAGCTCTATTACAAACGTGTGAGAAAATTGCACTGAAGGGAGTGGGGGTCGGGGAATGAGCTAACCTAAGTAAATTTGGTAAACTACGGTTTGACTGGAAAATATAAAAGTAAAGATTTTAAAAAAATGTATATGTAAACACTATACTATAGTTCATAAGTTTGATTTTCAGGGATACAGGTTAGCAATTCTGAAACTACTTTACATGAAAACTAGAGTTTAACAAATCAGGAAATGAATTGTAAATAATGGGAGCCAAGTTTCTCACTGCCAAAGAAAGAAGATACAAAATCAAATGGAAGATGGGTTTTATATATATATATTTAGAGAGAGAGAGAGAGAGAGAGAGAGACAAGGGAGAGGAGAGGAGAGGAGGGAGGTACTTAAATATAGATATGATATATCCATGGGATAGTATCCATACAGATGTATTTCTTAGTTCTGCATGGTGAGAGGGCCTAAAAGTGGTGACAGGCCAGTAGCAACAAGAACAACTAGTGCCAAATATTGGTTTCTAAATACCGTTCTCCAATAGTAGGAATCTAGGCTCCTTGGAATAATAATGGATTCTAGGGTACAGGAGATACAAGATGATCCTGGAGCATCTGGAAGTACCAGAAATTAAAGAAGTGCTAAAAAAAAAAACTAGAAGCATGTCAACAGATATACAAGCTTCCAATGGCCAACATGGGAACAAAATGAAGAGAACATTGGATAATAACACAAATAACAATATAAAAAGTCCATGACATGCTGATATAAATAAATGATTGAGTAAATTAATAAATGGGAAAATGTACAAATATTCTTTACAGAAGAATCCGAGATAATAAATATAGAAGAAATGAGGGAAATAGTAAAACACCACTAGACCACCATAGCAATAACTTCTTCCTGTAGAATCCACTCATACACGCTAAAATGAGTGAACAAAACATTAAGGAGAAATAATGCAAATGAATAGCCTCAAAGCATCTCTCCCATAACATTTATTAATTGCTGTCACGGTTTTTAAATATGTTCCAAGAAATTCTTTGGTACTCTTCCCTACGGGAGATGGACCTGAATTCCCCTCCTTTGAAACGTGTCCTGCACTTAGTGACTCACTTCTAATGAAGAGAATATGAAAAGGAAAAAAAATCATAACGTAACAGTACAGAAGCCTGGAAGACGATAGCTTAATAAAGTGTTTGAGGCTAACATGACCTGTAGTAAGTCGTGATGATATCATGTGCCTTCTGGATAATGTGATGATAAGGGCACTTCATCTCTTCAAAATTCTTCCCCCAAATCTGTAACCTCCATCTAACCATGACAAAACCCAAGACAAACAAAAATGGAGGTATATTTTATAGAATACTTGTCCAGTATCCTTCAAAAGTGTCAAGGTCACACACCAAAAGGAAAAAAATACTGAGAAACTGTCATAGATTGGTGTAGACAAAGGTGACACGGTGACTAAATGCATTGTGGAATCCTGGATTGGATCCTGGAACAGGATGAGGTTATATTGGAAAAACTGGAGAAATCCAAATAAGCTTTTGCAGTTTAGTTAGTAGTATGGTACCAATGTGAATTTTAGTTTGGATAAATATACTGTGATCATATAAGATGTTAACATTAGGCAATACTGGATGGACAGTATACAGGAACTCTGTGTGCTATCTTTACAACACCTCTGTAAATCTAAAGTCATTTCAAAACAAAACTTTAAAAAGAAAAACAGGTCAGTTAATAATATGTGCCAAATGGGTAGTGAAGACCAAAACTGACAAGGATATCACTGTGAGCATGGACATTATCAACCAAGGAGCAGATTAAAAATTGGGTGTTGAAGAGTGGTTAGGATTTGGAGATCTAGAAAGGAAGGGAGAAGTGCAACATGGATAGAGTTCTAGCAGCAAAAGCCAAAGCTGGGTTGAGATAGCCGTGAGTGAACCAGTCCAATTAAACCTTGGGCTGGAGAAAAATGGAAGGCAGAGTTATCAGGGCTCTCTTATACTTAAATATGGGTTTTGTGATGTAGGCATTTGATTAAATTACTTGCAAGATTTACTTTTATGAATGAAAATATCTTTATCATTATTCCTGGATACAAGGGTGAGTTCCTTACTACAAGCCAGACATTATCTCATCAACTTGTGTAACAGGAAAGACATAGTGTTTGCTTTGATTTGGTTTGGGGCATATTTTCAGCTATCAATGAATCCATTGCTGGCCCAAATCACTGATAAAAGATCTATTTAAGTCAGCGTCTCAGAGGGAAGATAGGTGGAAAAGTCAAGATCATCGAGTCTGATTGAACTCTTATTAAGGAGCTAGAACACTGAGAAATGATGTCGGCTCCCCTGGATCACAGTTTGTTTTACAGTTGTCAGTCAAAGACCCTTCCATGTGCTCCAGAGTCAGTGTCCTCAGATATTGACTTTTTCTCCTCACGTGGCGGTTCCTGCCAAAAAGTCTTGTCATCTTTGTTCATGAGGGATTTGAATCATCTTTACTGGAAATGTTAGTGGTGTTTTTATATGATTTAACATTTATTTTATTTCAGGAGTCTGCCTGGAATGACTGTAATGTTGTGTATTTTCACATCCCCTATAATCTCTGTCTAGAAAGCTTCCTATGGCACTCAAGAGCCCTCTCTGGTCTTCTTTAGTGTGTAACATCTTTTCCACTTCCACATTTTATGGGAGAAATACAAAGCTAGTCCTCTAGGGGGCTAGGATGCTACTTAGTTAAAGTCCAACTAATGATAGGAACTATGGACGAAGCATGGAACATAATTCCCTTTACTTTCTTTGTTTCATTGACAATCATTAAATGCTACTGGCAAATGTTTTCAAGGATCAATCCTGCCATCCAAATGCAAACACATTGACCCTCCTCATTGCAATCAGAGCTTACACACGCACACACACATACACACCACAGACTCGCACACAGACACACACACATTTTGTTTTCATCACAGGAGATCAAGCCTGGAAACCATTGTCTGCTTTTGGAAAGGAAAATTCTTTCTTTCCTGCTGGTAATGAAAAGTGTTAAAATGTGCCCATGAAACCTCTGTCTCCTAGGAATTCACTGCTGCTCAAGCCAAGATCTCACTAACAACAAATTACTGAGGAGGGAAGGACTTTGCATGGTTTGAGGTGTCTTCATCAAATTCCATGCTAAAATCTGGACAGTAGGTGACCAAATAACCCTGGAAAGTGGGTATATATTTTGTACCCCCTGCCCAATGTCATCAGACATGAACAACTCTTAATAATTCTACTTTTGTTCTTAAAATTAATTATGAGCTAGTCCAGAGAGCACAGAAGATTAGCTCCTGCCTGACAAGAGCGTCTTATTGTAGAGGTTGGCAGGAAAGCATTTCCTGGGATATGGACTTAATTAAACTGAAAATGCAAAATGTTAAGGGTGAAACCTTAGACTCAGAGTGTGATTCTATCCAGCTAGGGAAAAAAAAAATGCCTTTTAATCCGTGCAGAAAATAATGGTGCATAAGAATGTGAATTTAGTGCCAGTGAGGAATCCTAGCCAGAGTCCCAGAGGCCAAGAGAAAGGCCAGGTAATTGTAAAGAAGAACTCTCACCATATCCTCCCTACCCGCCTGGTACCTTGGCCCTGTCCCCGAGGAGCTGCATGCTCTCTCCAGGGCAGCACGATGCCCCGTGCAGACCTTGGCATTGCTGTGGAGCTTCAAACAAAGGCTGCTTTTAGAAGTGTTTTTCATCCTGTGGACATCCCATATTCTGAAGGGAAAAGGACTGTCCCTCAGTACTGATTTTCCTCGCTCTGCCATGTAGATGAATTTGCCTGTACAAATTCTCTCAGCTCTCCGCATGCAACCAAATTCTTTCTCCTTGGCACACACACTAGAAACTCATTGGAACTGAGTCCCTAAGAAAACTGACACAGGTCTCTTTTTTATGCGCAGTGCCAAACAGGAGCAAAAACTGTCTGCTCCTACTCATAAATTCTGTTTCATTTCAACAAGAAAGCATGCTCTTTCTCTGTATCTCTCTGTCTCACGTACACACTCACACACATCCACTCACAGAATTTTTTTTTTTACTTTCAGCACTTGATCAATAGGAGAATCCACTCCTCAGGAAAGTTGCACAGTGGACCTCCTGCATTTAGCATGCCATGGAATCTCTGGCAAAGCTTTATCCTGGAAGAGCAGTCAGAGTGATCAGCATGAAGCTTGATCAGTCACCAAGAGAGAAAGCGAGTGAGCATTGGCCAGAGTGAGTCAGTACCCACACAGTCACATCAGCAGCTAAACTTGTTATAGGGTGTCCTGACATGATAGCTTGACATTAGATAAATAGACGCACAGGATGAGAAATCACTGAGGAAAATAATTGCACCTGGCAGAGAGGGATGGCGTGACATTTCTGGATCTTCAAACTTCTCTTCTAAGAAATCACTCTCTGGCATCAAGAAGTCTCAGAGTTAAAGTCTGATAAGGTTAAGGGATTTTATTCTCTCTAAAGAAAAAAAAATAGTCAAACAAAAATTTTTAATATGAAAACAATACCATGGTTTCTTTCACACCTCAGATGAGAAACTCAAAAATCAATTTACAAAGAAGGTCTTGCTTTTCCTGCGAATTAGAAACTCTGCAGATGAAAAATTTCCTTCTTTGACTTCAATTTCTGCTGCAAAGCTGAGAAGCGGCTCGGCTGCTGTTCTCAAAAGCTCCCTCTGTTAAGTTGAGGGCATATGATGTCCAATATTTTTCGATCAAACGATCTTTTTCTGACTTATGCATACCCCTTCCATTTTCTGTTCCTTGATGCTTCGGCAAATACAAGCAAGACTCTATCTTCAAGGGGCCTTTGTCATGTAGCTCTCTCTAGACATCAAGGCCTAGTCTAACAGGAACAATTTCGAATACAACTTAAAAGAAATCATTTAGACTTATGCACCCCTACATTCATTGCAGCATTATTCACAATAGCCAAAACGTGGAAGCCACCCAAGTGCCCAACAACTGAGGATTGGATACAGAAGATGTGCCTTATGTGTATACAGTGGAATATTACTTAGGCATAAAAAAGACATAATCGTCCCATTCACAACAACATGGATGGACCCTGAGGGCATCATGTTAAGTGAAATAAGACAGACAGAAAAAGACAAACACTATATGATCTCATTCAGATGTGGAAGATAAACAAACTTATGGACAAAAGAGAACAATTTAGTGGTTACCAGGAGGAAGGGGAGGGAGGGTGGACACAAGGGGTGCAGGGGCACATTTATGTGGTGTTTGACAAATATTAATGTACAAGTGAAATTTCACAATGTTATAAACTATTTAGACCATAATAAATTTTTTTTAAAAAAGGGAATATCAAGCTTTGAAATGTGATAATTCTGTTATCTCAGCTCATTACAATTACCGTTTGAATCAGTAATTAGCCTTTTTTAACCTTTAGTTCTATCTTGGGCTATAGCTAAAGAACTCACAAAAGTCACAGAAAGGTGTGTTCTCACTCTCCATGAAGCAATTTGTTCTTCTATGTGTCTTTCACCATGCCCCCTCTCATCTTTTTGTGCTTTGCTTTCTTCACTTGAGTGGCTTTCTCTTCACTAGCACTCATTTTTAGAGAATGATGTTTGTTTTAAAATGAAAAATGACTTTCAGAATCAGGAAGACACAGCTTTTCAAAAGAAAGAGAAGAGATATGTACAGCACTCACACTCCATCATACGTTATTTTGCTTTTTTCTCATAATAAGCATATGACAGTCATCACTGATCTCAAGCTAAGAAATTGGGGTGCACAGGGTTTATGTAACTCATGCATAGCTCAGCTGAGACATGGACCCCAATCCAAGGTTCTGTTTCTCCTGAACCAAACTTCCCTCCGCTATGCTGCTTCCCAAGGAGTGTGTGAGAACAATCAGAAAAGGTTTAGGAAGTCTGCAACTGGGCATTTTTTATTTGCTTGCCTTTAAAATGAAATATTAAACCCTTAAATACAGCATTTGTATTGTTTAAGCTTCAGCATTTAATATTAGTGTTGTAATTTTTTTAATAAGCGCTAATAGAAATCAATGAATATAAATTAATCTTTAGAAACTAATAAATGTATATTTTTAATTCCAAGAAAGATCAAGAGAACTTTACCTGTCTTTAAGCATCTTCTGGATCTTTAAAAAAAATGTCAGGAAAAGAAAAATGGCTGTGCTGAAAGCCAGAAACTTGATAGAAAGAATCAGCCCTTTAATTACCCAAGCTGAATAGAATTTAGAAGCAGTCCATGAATGATGAAAAATCTTCCTTTTCCCATTGGGTAAAGAAATCTATTTTATATTAGTAACAAGACCAAGAAAACCTTAACTCTTTGTATAAGGCATCTACAAATACACTTAGATCAAAAAGCAAAGAATCATTTATCACCTACAAATATAAATATAATCTCAGCGTCTTGCCCTTAAAAGTTCAACTCATCCAACTCAATTTATTGACAGTGTGAAAAAATTTTATCTGTGGAGGAGGAAACCTCAGGAATTGTATGCACTAAAATCTATACAGCAATGAATGGGTAACATCTAACTGAATTCTCATTTGTTTATTAGTTTTTTAATTATAATACTTTTCACAGAAAGTAATTATCATAGTACCATTAGAAAGACCAGCTGAGCATCATACCAGTATTAAAAATAAATATATAAAAAGTAGAAACGAAATAGTTATGTATTCATATACCTGGTTTTAATGTACAATGTATGTGTGTTTTGTGTGTATGTACTGCTTCTGTATCGGGGGTGGCAAACTACATTCAAGGGTCAAATTCTTCCCTGCTGCCTGTTTTTTGTAAATAAAGTTTTAGTGGAACAAAGCCACACTCATTCATTTACATATCGCCTATGGCTGCTTTCTTGCACAGACAATGGCAGAATTGAATAACTGCAACAGACAGCCTGGCCTGCAAAGTCTAAAGCATTTACTATTTGGTCCCTTACAGAAAAAGTTGGTGGATTCCTCATCTACACATAATACATAACTACTTATCAGTTTTTGTAGGATTGAGTTCCATTAAGGATCTTTCCTGAATTTATTGCAGCAACAAATTCTGAGGTTAATTCTGTAAGTTGATGAACACGTAAATTGATATGCTTGAATAAACTGTGATTATGTTTCTGCTCAGCATGATAAAATTGAGAAATAAGTATATATAGAGATATATATAAATGTGTAATATATAGAGACATATATAAATCCTAGAAGGTATACATAGTGATGTTATATAAGCAAATATTTGCATATATAGGCAAATGTTCATATAAACTCTCCAAGAAGATTGAAAATTGCTCCTTACCGGCTGTGAGGCCTTGGCCTTTCTAGGCCTCAGTTTCCCCATTGGTAAAATGGTGATAATAATGGTCATATTATTGTATACTGGCATAATACTGCCATAAAGATGAAAGGAAATCAGTATTTAGCAGGCTGCCCAGCACAGAGTAAGCACTTAATGAATGTAGGATACTGTTCTAGCTCTTATTGAGAATCCTTGCCCACAACCAGGCATCTCTATCTCTGAGAGAAGATGTGTGATGTTTCATATAGAGAAGATTTCAAATCATTATCTGATTGATAGAGTGTTGACTTTGCCATCTAGACAATTAGCATGTACATCCAATGGATGTGCCTTAGCAACATGATAATCTAAACTCCGGATTCTCACCAGCGCTTAATCTAGATTAGCTGTTATTCCTGTCATTCGGAAGTAAAAAGCAGAGTGATTGAAACATGCCAAAAGTAGAATATGGCACATGCTAATCATCCACTCTTACTGGCTTTCTTGAGTTTATTTTGGGTCATGTTTGCTGGTGAAGAGAACAGATAACCTAGGATGTATTTCCTTCACCACGCATCAATTTACCAGGCTCCAGGGAACACCTTTGGCACATCACAAACACTAGCCATATAGAAAATTTCTCTAGATTGGGAGTTTTGTACATCCAATGACATCCGGGGTCTGCTTCTTTCTTGTTCCTCTTTCTCTCATCAACTCAACCTGGTTTTTGAGTTACAGACGCCAGGCGATAGATTCTTGGCTCTAGCCCTGGTTTTTCTCTTTGCTGACTTTTGTCAGCTTCTATACATTTCATCATCTCAGTATTCAACTCTGTTTTTACTTCACCGCAGGGGATGAATAAGATTAATTCACTGCTTCTCCAGCAAAGCAGCTCAGCAACAGCTCCTGTGATTCTTCACCCCTTCGCTGGTGTCAACCAGATATAGTAAAATGCTTCTGCTGAATTAAAATCTAACATTACATCCTTATTTTTATTTAGGGTAATTATAAGAAATGTGTTTATGAAGTAAGCTTGCATCTTCCAGCAAATATTATTTTGAAAGATTTGTCCATTTTTAAGCAGAAACTCCACTGTGAAGATTTATGTTGGGTTGTTTTGCACAGAATTTAGTGCCAGACCCTTTCTCTTCTAAATAACTGAAATGCATGTTTTTTTCAGGTATGAAGGCAATATAACCTTTCATATCTATGTATCTATCTGTTTATTATTTTAATATCTGGAAGCTCAAACTAAATATGACATTTAAGTGCAATTTCTGAATAATCTAAGTTTCTATTAGAATTTTTGTTTTGTTTTCTATAAAGTCACAGATTTCTTTTGGGGACCTAAGAAAAATATGAAAAAAGACCTCATTTTTTTTTTAAGTTTTATGTGCCACAATTTCTGAACAGTATCCTGGAATCAATAATTACACAAAATTTTAGTGAGATGATAAAGGTAGATCTATAACTGTTAGCCAGCCTATATTTTCCTGGAATCTTGGTTCAACAAATTGTCCAATAACTTTGATAGTTGCCAGTGGGAGGTGAATGCATTTAGGAATAAGCTAAGAACCATATACAGGGTGGGGTTGAGTATTGTTAAACCCAATGGATATTGAATTAGTTTCTCAAGGCGAGTCAGCTTCTTTTTGCTGTGACCAGGTACTCTTAGAAGCTAGGGAAGCTCTCAATCTTGGGCATTATTTTTTATTGAGGTATAATTGACATATAACATTATATTAAGTTTAAGCTGTGCAACATAATGATTTGATATTTGTATATATTGTGAAATGATCACCACAAAAGTCTAGTTAACATCCATCCCCATATATAGTTACAATTTTTTTATTGATTTGAATGAGGACTCTTAAGATCTACTCTCTTGAAAAACTTCCAAATATGCAGCAAAGTATGGCTAACTATAGTCACCGTGCTGTGCTTTACATCCTCATGACTTATTTATTTTACGAGTGTAAGTTTGTGCCTTTTGACCTACTTCACCCATTTCAAAGCCCACAACCCCAACCTCTGACAATCACCAATCTGTTCTCTGTATCTATGAGTTTTGGTTTTTTGTTTTGGATTTGGTTTTTAGATTCCACATATAAATGAGATCATACTGTATCTGCCTGACTTATTTCACTTAACATAATGCGCTCAAGGTCCACCCATGTTGCTGCACATGGCAAGATTTCATTCTTTTATATGGCTGACTAGTATTTCATTGTATATAAGTAACACATCTTCTTTATCCATTTATCCATGAATGGATACTTAGGTTGTTTCTATATCTTGGCTGTTGTAAATAATGCTGCAATGACCATGGGGGTGCGTATATCTTTTCAAATTAGTGTTTTCTTTAGATAAATACCCAGAAGAGGCATTCCTGGATTATATGGTAGGTCTATCCTTAATTTTTTGAGGCACCTCCATACTGTTTTCCATAGTGGGTGTACTAATTTACATTCCCACTAACAGTGCACGAAGGTTCCTTTTTCTCCACATCCTCGCCAACACTTGTTATTTCTTATCTTTTTGATAATAGCCATTCTGACAGATGTGAGATGATGCCTCACTGTAGTTTTGATTTGCATTTTCCTGATGATTAGTGATGTTGAACACCTTTTCATGTACCTGTTGGACATCTTAATGTCTTCTCTGGAAAAATGTCTATTCAGATCCTCTGCCCACTTTTTAATTAGACTGTTGGTTTCTTTGCTATTTAGTTGAATGAGTTCTCTATATTTCAGATATTAACACCTTGTCAGATACATCATTTGCAAATATTCTCTCCCATTCACTAGGTTGTCTTTTGGTTTTGTTGATAGTTTTCTTTGCTGTGCAGAAGCTGTTTAGTTTGATCTAGCCCCACTTGTTTATTTTTGCTTTTGAAATCAGATCCAAAAATCATCACCAAGACCAATACATATTTTTTATTGTGAGATTTTTCTGCTAATTTTTGTTCTTATGATTCATAGATGAATTAGACGTAGTATTAACGTAACATACATTCTCAACAAATAAGCACAACTTTAAAATGCGTGTGATTATGCCTCTATGCATGTTTGAAAAAAGAGAACCTCTGTGAAAATGCATGGAGAGAAAATCAAGTGCTTTGAAATCTGTGTATTTTTACAGAGATCTATTGATATGATATATTGATATTTTAGTTTACTAGAGATATAAAAGTGAAATAATAATCCACCTGTAAACAGAGATTTTTGCATAAAGTAGGGGACTATATCTTGGGAAATACAAAACATGTAAGAAATAACTCTTACTTAAAGGAAATCACATTCCTTTTTTGTGGCTTAAAGCAAAGATTCATTATTACCCCTCACGGTTGTGTGCGTGGACTGGGCCCACAAGGATGGTTTCGCTGCTGGTCTCTCATGCTATTGCGGCCAGATGGCGACGATGCTGGAGTCCTCTGGAGGCTTTTTCACTCATGTGTGGTGCCTGGGCTGGGATGGCTCACACAGCTGGGGGCTCGTGGGGCGTGTCTTTCTCACTCTCCCTCTCTCCCCATGCTACCTTTCCTCATGGGCTCCTTCACAGCATGGAAGTCATAGGGCAGTTGAACTCCTCACACGGCTACTGGTTTGCCCCCAGCATGTGTACAAAGAGCTTAAAATCATTTTCAATAGATGAAATAGTCATAATAGTTTAATGACCACATATTGTCATGCCAGATATTATGATTACAGTTTGTTTTCCGTTATCATAACTCTGTAAAGTGAGTACCACCATTCCTGTATTAACAATGAAGAAACTAAGACTCAGAATTGTTACCTAATTGTCTCAGTCCACATAGCTATAAAATGGGCAATTCAGGTTGTTTTATCCAATTCAAGTCCAGATTGTTCTCTCCCTAAAACCCATACACTTTCTCCTACACTGAGCCACCTCTCATAAAACCATGAAAATTTAAATGGCAATACAAGAGATGAATAACAGTTCAATAGACGATACAAGGGATGTCATGAGTCTCATATGATTAATAGCCAAATTAAAGTACAGTCAACAAGTACTGTAGGAGTTCAGCAGACAGAAAACTCCCTGTGAACTAGTATTTCTGAAGAGCTTCCTTGGAAGAGAATAAGTGATCTAAGCATTACAAAGTTTTGTTCACAAACTGAAGTTAACTCAACAAGGTAGACATTTTATTTTTTGTTTATCAAAACTTTTGCTTACCTCAAACTTATCTGGGTATATTTTTCCCTTGCACAGATATTAAAATTCCAGACCTGTAAAAGACAGAGCAGATACAGTTCTCTTTAAGTGGCTTGGATAATAACACCCAGTCATTTAGATATTTTTGCTGATTTCCTTTTCACTGTGTTAGAGTATATGACCATTATTATTTAAGCCTAAAAGAGAGTCCAACCCACTGATTAAAGCAGGCAGGAAGTTCTATTTCATTAGAAGAGGCAGTTGTACTTTCAATTACAGGGAGAATGATGATCACAATGCTAAATGGATGGGGTATTTTCTCTGTTGGTTGCAGACAGAGGGAGACGACCCTGTGCAACCCTCAAATGTACTTCAAATTTGCCTTATGTGTGCTAGATGTGTTACTATCAAGTTTAGAGCTTCATGATTGGGCCAGCTCTCATTTCCTACTGCACCACCATCCCTAGTGAGTGCTCCACTGAGGGACTGTTCTAGTAAATACAGAGTCCCAAGAAACAGAGAGAAATGATGCATGCTTATATGAGACATACAGCAGATTCATCTTCACACTGATTAAATTGCCCAAATCAAGTAAAGTGGGTCCATGACAAATTAAGCAATGGGGCCCTGTGACAGGTTTGCAGGCTGCAGTTTCACAGAACTCTCGAGGTTTCTAAAGCTAGAGCTGAGGGCAATAAAGTTGCCCGGATAAAGTCTACCTACACATGTTGTCCTGATCACTTTTTTCTTCTCATTATGTTTTCTATTTCCAGGCTTACAAATTTTTAAGACTTCTGTGGCACCATCCAGGCTTTTGGCTTGGTAAAAAGAGTAATCCAATGATCCTGGCAGGCACTTAGACTCTAAGCTGTTGAAGGCAAGGATGTAAGCCAGACAACGAGATCCTTCCAGGTGTCTAAGGTAGTGTTTGCTCACTTTGTATGTGCTTCATAAGTAAATCCCTTTTAACTGTCTGTCTGCTGCACACTCTACACTCAAGTGATATCAAACTCTTGCAGTTGGCTCCACACCCAAGTCATGCTCTGAAACTTATTTATGTTCTTTGCTCTGTCATTCTTCACTCGCTTTACTCTCTTATTTTAGCTTCAAGTTTCAGCTCAGTATTTCCTCCTCCAAGAAACTTTCCAAAGCCCCATTCCATGCCATACACACTTCTATCATGTCTCTGAAATAGTCTTTGGGGTCAACTGTATGTTACATTTGGCTCCATAAGCTCATTGAGAATAAAGACCATTTCTTATTCATCCTTGCACCTCAGTGCCCAGCTCCATGCCTGTTTTTAACTTGAACTCAGTAATATTTGTAGAACTGAGGAATGGGATGAGGCAGGAACTCAAAAAGGCAAAGAAGGGAGCTGGACATCCCAGGTGCCAGCCATGTCTTCTGCATCCCTTGGAAAGAGTGGCTTGTATGGGAATTGTGTTAAAATTAACTCCATGTTGCCTCACAGAAGCATAATTGCATTTTCTTAATTTTCTAAAGTTCAAAACTGCTATGGAAAATACAATTGGGAGATTCTAACAATTAATCGAATCTGTCCCACTTCCCTTAGAAGTCACGAAAAGAGCCAAGTGGAAAGAGGTGGGAACTGTGCAACCAGAGGGGTTCCACCGGTCTCTGGGCTAGTGTAAGAGCTTCTGATTGTCACCAGAGAAGGGCTAAATCCAGGAAAGCAGACAGAATGGAGTGATACCAAACTAAAGGGGTGTGCAAGCCTGGCACCGGAGAAAAGACAGCAAGCCAAAGAGGTTAAGCATAAATGGAAAGGAATTCAAGTTAATTTCCTAGAAGAATTGACACTATTTGAGACTTGCTTGGATGTGCCAGATTTTAAGCAGCCATGGGCTGAATGGATGCTGGCTGCCTTACAGTGTTTTCCAGAGATTGGCAGCATATGCTGGCCTGCTCCAAGGCAGATCAGAAATCAGGAAGCCCAGGATGTTGACTGCTCTTGTGAATGATCCCAGCACCGATCAGCAGATCACAAATTCATTTAAGGGCAGCAGGAAGTGAAGCGGTAGCAGGGCCCCCTAAGATTTTCTGATCAGCTTGGAAGGCAGGGAGGCAATGGGATTCAGTAGATAGTCCTCCAAAATCAGTGAACCATTATTTGCATCTCCTTGGGGAATAGGAGAGAGCACCAACATGAAAGGATAGGAGAGCATTTCCTTCACAGTCATGCTGTGAAGCCACTAGGAGCTTAGTGGCAGCCTTTCTTGCTCCAATGCTATTTGAATTAGATCTGCAAAATGCTACTTCTGCAAAAGATGGTACTAATGTTTCCCTTTGAGTTTAATGAAAAAGAGTCAAAGAATTGTTTCATCTTCCTTAGCCTCATCATCAGAGAATAGGTCTCACGACCCTGGACTGGATGAGGTTTTGGTTTCTTCAGGTCAAATACTGTCCATGAGAGCAAGGCATGTGGGTTGCCCTGAGTTATTGAGAGATGCTTCTGAACAGAGGAGAACAATGAATTGCGGTTCCCAACTGCATACTGAATGTTTCCTATTAGCTCACTATCCTTTGCAGTAAATCAACTTACTCTCCATTACAATAGATGGCAATAGTGCATTACTTGTCAGCAACATGCTGCAATAATAAGGCTCTTTCAGACAGCGCCTCAAATACAGATTGTGATGTCTGTGGAGAAATAGAACTGCTTTTTAAAAGAATGTGAGCAATAGCTCTGTAATAAGGCCAGATCCAGTATTTCAACAGGAGGGTCTCTGAATTTTCTTACATCATGATGAGAAATTTATTGCAAAGAGCATCATGAAAATTCATTATTTAATTAAAACCTATTTATGAAATGGAGGTCCTATTAATTCAGCAACAGAAATATAGCCTGCAAAATGTTAAAAGCTTACAGAAACTACAAATTATCTGGTGGACTCTGGAACCAATCAAAAGGGTTAGATTCAAAGCTTTCTCTGCAGCTTACCAGCTGTGTGAGCCCCAGCTGAGTTACTTAGACCCCCCCCCCCCCACGTCTAATGAAGGTAATAATAATACCTTCTATACAGTGCTGTGGGGTAAATGAGATAACTTCTGTAACATGCTACAATAATACCTGTAACTCAAGTATCTGATAAATGTTATTTATTATTATCTTATGCCCCATGTTTTAAGTTTCTAACACTGTAGAGCAGATGCTCTGTTTAATTCAAGGAACTGTCAAATACCTGCTCCTTGTCTCTTGCCCTTCCCTGCATGCCAATATAGATTTGAATTCTCAGAAAATATTCCAGGGGGAATGAATTTTGAGCTTCCCAAAGGAAGAAATAAAGAGACCAAAGTCAGCTTGTCCCCACTGGGTTGGCATCTGATGAAGATTCGAAGTGGCTCTGAGGCATCACAAAGAACGGCTGAAAATCACATTGTCAGCTTGAAACGCATCAAAGCTATTTGCTGGCTTGAGCCACCCCAGGGAGAATCCCCATTCAGTTTGGTCCATGCGGAATCATGCTTGGTGCTGGCAGGATGGGAACTAACTCCCCATCCCATATGGCACCTAGTTTGTAGTAAGCACTTCATGAGAAAGAAATGATGACAGTGATAACCACTCTTCACCCACAAACAGTACTCAGTTAGGGACATCTGTCACCATTATTGCCACTGACACAAATTCTGATGTTACTTTGTGCTGTGGAAAACCTGATGAAGCTCCTCATTTTGTAGCTAATAAGGAGGATATCTCGCCTAAGCTGTGAACATTAGGGAAGTCACAAGCACGCCTGCCCCTGATCCCTGTGGGTGTGTTGCTACCACAGAGAAAGAACTGATACATCCATTTCAAGTTATTTTTCTTAAAATTTGTGCTTAATTCAACTTCATTAGCGAGAATCTTCCCTGTACCTTAGTATAATCCATATTCAGTGACACCCTTAGTTTTCTTCTTGGCTGGATGATGAACGTGCCCCCTCCTAACAGAAAGGTCTCTGAAACCTTTGGGAGGAAGTTCCAACCAGGAGAACCATGACAGGCCTCTCCTTGCTCTCCAGTTTCGTCTAGCCACTCCTGTTGCACACGTCACCTAAGCCTTGAATAATTCAGCTTCTTAGTGACCAGGGCTATACAGTATTCCCGAGACAGTGGTTTATAAGAAATATAAAATTGCTTTCAGTTTTCTCATAGATATTTAGGGCTGTATTGCAGGCTGCTTCTACGCAGAAGGAAGCAGCTGAATGACAGAAGGAGGCAGGTTTCAGAATTTCACAAAGGTCAGCCCAAAATGGAGCCTCTTTTTCTCATGATTTCTTAGCAGGTCTCGATATTCTGGTTAGCTAGGAGGAAATAAAATTTCCATGCCTGATCGCTCCAAGGCAGTGAGCAAGTTGAATCCAGTGAAATGTCTTCCATCGAGGCAAACAGTGCCCACAATGTCAGTGATGAGCGCCAAACCCCTGCATCCTGTCCTGCGGCACTCACGTCCTTTGACGGTACTTGGTTAGTGTCCCTGGTTTGACACTCAGACGCTTTCCCTCATATCCACATCATTCTGCATAAAAGATGGTGCTAATGGTAAAATGTTCTGAATCTCAAAGCCAGTTAGAAAATTTTCAAATTAGATCTTTCTGTTTGTCACTTAAAATTGTTATCATTCTTGAACTCAATTCTATTAAAAAAATGCCTGATATATAGATAATATATGTTGCATGTATGCCAAAGAGATCCAGAGACAAATATTCTACATCCCTGAAAATACTAGCTTGTACTTAGATGAGTAGGTAGTTACTGTTGACTAGTAAGAGATTGAGTTCTGTAATCTGTTTTCTGTTGCCTGTGTTCAGGTGCATCCTTCCACCCACCCCTCAAATTACCTGTCCTCTCTAAGCCTTCTTTCTTATCTCTAAAATGAGGATAATAACATTCCTAACTCATAGGGTTGTCATAATGATTAAATGAGTGAGCAAATGGGATTTTCTTCCCATTTCACTCCTTCTGTTTCTCATCCCTAAAAGGAGAGGAGTATTTGAAGGATGCATCAATATCAGCAAGAGCAAGTTTTCATTGTCTTGTAAATGCTCCACTCTAGAGGTGAGTATCCAGGGTAAGAGACAAGATTTTGCAGAGAAGATTAAACAAAGAGAAGTGAGGATCCTGTGAAAAGGAAGGGGGCAATCTCAGCTGGGGCCGGGGGTGCACAGAGCTCCCTTTCCGAGAGTCTGTGGGAGGTGAACTTGTCACTGACTGAATAGAGCCCCAAGAGAAACGAAGATGATATTTACACCATTGCCTGGGCACAGTCTATTCCTAATCATCTTCTAGCAAGAACAGATTCTTTGGGTAATGGAAGAATATATATATTTTTCAGATGTCAGGGACACAAAGGTAGGGGTACATAGTGTTCACATGCTGAAGATCACTATCTTCACTCTCAGAAGATATGCTGCCTCTGAGGTAGTAGCATTATTATCCACATTAATAGTTAGGCAGTGGTTAGTTCATAACTTTTTGAGGGGCTCACACTCATGTTTTGAGTTGTGATTCCAAAAAACTCAAAGCAAGTGATCTATCCTTGTAAATTTTTAAGTGCACAGTACAATATTGTTAGCTATAAGCAAAATGCTGTAGAGCAGAGGTCTAGAACTCTTGCATAACTGAAACTTTATACACATGGAATAGCAACTCCCCTTTTCTCACTCTTCCCAGCCCTTGACAACCATCATTCTGCTCTCTGCTTCTATGAGTTTGACTACATTAGATACCCCATAGAATAGAAATCACGCAGTATCTATCTTTCTGTGACTGGTTTATTTCACTTAGCGTAATGTCTTCAAAATTCATCCACATGGCAAAATTTCCTTCTTTTTTAAGGCTGAATAATATTCTATTGTATGCATATATCACATTTTCTTTATTCATTTCTAAAACTTTATGAAAGCTCTGATCTCTTCCCTAGGAAAGTTCTCAAGCAAGTAAAATGCTACATACAAGTTCTAGTAGTCCACATATCACCTTAGGTCCATTTATAAAACTCTTTTAGGAATAATGCAAAGAACCAACCTTTCTCCCTCCAGTAAAGAATGAGATCTTTGAGCTTAAGGACTTTGTCTTTTTGGCTCATCTCTGCATCACAACTGCCAGAACAGATATGTGAGAGGTGGATTTCAGGGGAAAAGTAAATAAATAAATGTGTCTACTTTGGGCCAAGTGTTTTAAAACATTATCTCAGCCAAACTTCACCGCATCCTATAAAGGAGAGA
Organism: Equus quagga; assembly: GCF_021613505.1. Classification (NCBI taxonomy): domain Eukaryota; kingdom Metazoa; phylum Chordata; class Mammalia; order Perissodactyla; family Equidae; genus Equus; species Equus quagga. The sequence goes on along the minus strand of NC_060288.1, from coordinate 8,571,883 downwards.
TGATGATCTCCATTTTACAGATGAAGAAACAGATATAGAAGGATTATGTATGTTCCCACGGCCACAGAGGTTGTGAATTACAAACTAAGAATTTGAACTTGGGTCTGCCTGACTTTAAGCCTGAGGTGCTTACTCCTGCACTGTAGCGGTCACTCGGGCTGCTGTAACAAAATACCACAGACTGGATGGATTCAACAACAACAAAAAATTTCTCGCAGTCACGTTGAAGATAAGCCATCAACATCTGAATTTTGGGGAAACCTAGCCATTTAGTCCATAGCGTGCACCATTCTATATGTGGAGGTAAGCAGTAGGAGAGAAACGCAGGGAAGCAACCAACATAGGAAAAGCTGTGGATTTTTTATGTTGTTCAACCTCTGAGAGGCATTTGGGTAATTTCTGCAAGCTTAAATGGTTGATTTCCCGTCAAAAGAAACCCCATGCTGGGTTAGTGGTATGCTCTGGGCCTGCAAGAGTAGTTTCCTCGCATCCAGTCAGCATGGGGTTTCTGTAGGACAGAGCTCCTCACGAGTTGCTCATCTTATGTCAACATCAATATACCATGAGTCTCAATAGCTAGCACTGGTGGGGCAAGTGAAGTCTTGCATTTCAGTTCCCACTGACTGACTAGCTTTCACAGGCTGGTGGTTGAGAGTCTGTGCTCATGAGACTTTAATGTAACTTTTGATTGTAACAAGAACAAGCTGGTTCAGGAGCAGTGGATGGAAGCAGCCAGACAAAAACCTTGTGCTGTATACCTGCCCTTCCACCTTTATCGACCCAAATAGGCTTCAGTTGACAAAGGAAGACACTTTTCTTTATCTCTTTTCACTTAAAGTCTTCTGACATGCAATATCAGAGATCATTAACACTTCAAGGGATTTTCTTCATAAGCTCAATGAGCCACTTTCATGAGAACTTCAGCCTGAACCCCCCCTCCCAAGGTTGTTTTACTGCAAGTGGGCAGTGAGCCCCCAAATTGCCTTTGCTTTCACAAACTTTTTTTCTTTTTGAGGAAGATTAGCCCTGAGCTAACATCTGCCACCAACCCTCCTCTTTTCGCTGAGGAAGACTGGCCCTGAGCTAACATCCATGCCCATCTTCCTCTACTTATATGTGGGATGTCTACCACAGCGTGGCTTGACAAGTGGTGCTATGTCCACACCCGGGATGCGAACCGGCGAACCCAGGTCACCAAAGTGGAACGTGTGAACTTAATCGCTGCACCACCAGGCAGGCCCCACAAACATTTTAAATACAGAACATGTAAGTGCACTTAGTAACATTTTTTTTCACTGTTTATTATACTAAATTAACATTCCTTGTCTGAGGTATAAACTGATAGATTTTCCAAATTTAAGTGATTTTGAAATAATGAGGTTTGAGGTGATTCCCTCTGTGCAAGACAGTTTATACCACCATAATGTGTTGTTTGTTTGCTTTTTTGTTTTATTGAGACATAATAGACATATAACATTGTATAAGCTTAAGGTATACAAAATAGTGATTTGATACATGTACTGTACATATATTAGAAAATATCCTAAACCTACCACAATAGGTTTAGTTAACATCCATCATCTCACATTGTTACAATCTTTTTTCTTATGATGAGAACTTTTAAGATCTACTCTCTTTGCAAATTTCAGCTATACAATCTAGTATTGTTAACTACAAGCCCATGCATCTACGGTCAACTAATATTTGACAGGGGAGCCAAAAATACTCAATGGAGAAAAGACAGTTTCTTCAATAAATGGTGCTAGGAAAACTGGATATTCACATGCAAAAGAATGAAACTAGACTCCTGTCTTACACCACTCACAAAAAATGATTCAAAATAAGCTAAAGACTTAAATGTAAGACCTGAAATCATAAAACTCCCAGAAGAAAACGGAGGGAAAGAGCTCCTTGACATTGCTCTTGGCAACGATTTTTTCGGATGTGACACCTAAGCACAAGCAACAACAGCAAAAATAATCAAGTAGGACTACACAATGTTTTATTAATAACATAATCATGATAGCTAATATTTATTTTGTCCTTACTATATGTCAATAATATGCTAAGTCCTTAACAAGGTTTGCAACATTCAATCCTGGTAACAACTTGATGAGGAAGATGCAGTTGTTATCCCCATTACGTAGATGAGGAAATTGAGGTTAAGAGAGTTTAAGGGCTTGCCAAGTGACAGACAAGAAGAGATGGTAAAGTTGGGTTTTGAACCAAGGTAGCTCCAAACTCCGGTTTTGACTTGTGGCCACTATGTTCAGATGATACACTAATGTAACATCTACCTCGTCACACCTTTCTTCTTCCAGAACTTTCTTTAGTTCCCTTCTCTACATTGTAGTAGCGCTGCTGGTTGTGATTAATTGTGGCATAAGGCATTCATCTATTGAACAAATATTTATTTTGGCCCATGAGTGTGTAAAAACAATTTCAATTGATAGATAGGAAATAAAGTGGATATCTGAAGAATTATTTTCTAAACTCTCCCAAATTCTTTCTTCTCCACATTTTATGTGTTAAATACAACCTCTCCACCCTGCTTTCTCCTATAGAGGCTCTGTAGCTTTTTATACTTAACAACCCCTATTTTAAACTATGCAGTGCTGTGCAAAACAGTGTATAAGATGTTTTAAAGACCACCTTGGGTAACTTTCCTGTAATGTTTGAATCTGAAATATTTTCCCCTAAACCCACAATTTTCCATATAGTCAAGCTGCTAAATTGCCTCTCTGAGAGGCAGAAATTACTCTGTGATTCGATTTCCTTTGTTTTCTTAAGCAAGTATAAAATATTACATATTTCTTTTTAATTCTACCACTATTGCCATGCCTCCCTCCTCACTTCTAAAGCTCTAGATAATTTTCAATAATAACTACTTGGGAAAATATTAACTTTTAAGGGATAAGAAAAAGTTATGTGCACCAATATTTTAATTAACATCCTTGTTTTAAGAATTTTTTAGCCCTGAGTTTAAAACAAAATAGCAACAACAAACAACCAATAACAAGAGCCAGGAGCCAGCATCATCGTCTTCTTTGTATGCTTCTCCACCTACTCTTTGTCAAGCAGTTATTATAAGGCTGCCTTAAAGGGCTCCCTGAAGCAAAGGGAGATCTGCCAGAGGCCGATGTTTTCCTGGAAACTTTTATATGTGCTGAGAAGACACAGAAAATTGTTATGAAAATGTGTTATAGAGGTGACATTCCTTTTGTTAAAGCTGAATTTGGACTCTCACTTTCCATATATCAGAGTTACTTAAAATTAGAAGCAAGTAAGTAGTTAATGACTAGTTTCTTCCCCTGAACCTGGATCATGACACAATTAAGTCAGGAAAATATCAAGTAGGGATAATTTGTCCCATTTACAGAACACGTAAAGCATGAGAAGGATTTATGCCACTTCTTTGAATAGCTGAATGTGATGATTCAAGGGCTTGAACTTCATTATGTGCTTGTGACCAGAATCCCAGTTCTGTACCTGCTCAGCTAAAAGTGCAGCCCCTCCTAATATTTCCCACTTTGGTCAGAAGATTCTCTATAGAATCTGGTCGGATTTTGAATGTCTATTCGCCTTCATTTTAGAATGTTCTGCTTATTCATTCTCAGAGTTGGTTTATGACTTAAGCATCTGTTTCCTTTGTTCTGTACAATCTGATTTGGGATAGTTCAGGACTTCAATGGTAAAGATTTCATCACAGTTTACGAGACACAGAGGAGTAACACGCTCGCAACACAACCTAAACTCGAAATATATACAAAATTCACAGTCACAGGAAAACTTTGGTTTAATTCAGATTAAAATAGAAAGGACTACAATACTCTTTTAAAATAAAGTGATTCTTTTGATGCGAAATGTTTTAACTGGTTTTCCCATACTGGAAATGATTTTCATATTGAGATAAATCAGAGCACTTAACTAAGTAATGAACTGAATACTATTGACCATAATATTTGATGCAGAATTTTAGACTTTAGGTAATATTTATGTGGATGCTCATAACTATGGAAAATAGCCAGAGAAGTTAACTTGTCCTTAAATTGTATTAAAGCCTTCCTCTTTACTGTTGTGTAGGTCTGGCTGAACAGAGCTGTGAATGACCTGTAGTTGATGGAGAGAGTTTTAGGTGAAATCTGAGTGATAACCATTTGCAGATCTTGTGGTTACCATTTCTGCACAGCCTTCTTGAGTACTGTAGACTCTCTCACCACTCATGAACTGCTGCCATTGCCATTGGACCAATTCTTTTTTTTTTTGAGGTATGCATTTTTTTTGGTGAGGAAGATTGGCCCTGAGCTAACATCTGTTGCCAATCTTCCTCTTCTTTTTTATTCTCCCCTAAACCCCAGCACCAATTTGTATATCCCAGCTGTAAGTCATTCTAGTTCTGTGTGGAATGCCTCCACAGCGTGACTTGATAAGCAGTGTGTAGGTCTGTGCCCAGGATCCAAACTGGCAAACCTGGGGTGGCTGAAGCACAGTGTGTGAACTTAACCACTTGGCCTCGGGGCCAGCCCCCAATCAACCAGTGCTTAAGCCTGAGCCTTTCATCATTCTTTTTTCTCCATCTATTTTAACTCCCAGCTGCTGAACATGAGGAGAAAAGTCATGACAATTTGTTTTCTACCGTCTCCTAACTCCTATATCCAAGCTTAGTGAGACTTCCCAAACTGCCCAGAAAAACTTTTATTGGTCATTTGTTAACATCTTTAACATCCCACAGCAGGTGACTCCAAATCCCTCTGTAGCCCTGTGTCATCTCCATATCTCTCATTCTCAAGAATGACCTTTGTTTTCTTCTTTACCTTGTTGAGAAATTGCAACTCATCTGGCATTAATTCCTAATCTCATTTCCACTTCACCAATGGTCCCCATCATCCCAGTATTTGCCTGAATGTTGTCCTAATCTCCCTTCCCTCCTGTCTTGGAGGACAAAACATCTCTGTGCGTACTATTGACCCTATAATCTTTTGCATCTCTCAAGAACTTCTTTATATTTCTTTTAACAGTTTTAGTTTCTGGCTTTCTTCTGGCTTGCTCCTTGTTGATTTTTACCATGTTTAACTCTCCTCACTTGCAAAAATAAGTAAAAAGTAACAAATAAAAGACACCTTAGAATGTAATGGCAAGAATTTAAATCAGAATATTCTTCTTTTCTTCTAGGAAGTCATAGAAAGAATTAATGGAAAAAAATAAGTGTACACAAAAAGACACACACTCCGCTTAAAGTGAAACAAGACAGAAAGTTGCCAGGCCTGGCACAAGGCTGTAAGGGAGTTGGCATGGTATTTGGCACCAAGAACAGCAGTGAACTATGAACAAAATAGTAAGGGATGTCAGTATGGGAGACCCAAGAAAGTACTGGCAAAAATATACTTCCTGAAGATAAATCCTAAGGTACAAAGGCTGAAGAGGAGTGCTGAAAACAGAGCTGAGGATTATCCAGAAGCTTCAGTGAACAAAGATGACAAGAAAAGTGACAAGGGGAGCTCGGACAAATGGTTGATGTGAGAAAATATTTTATGAAATACTTCTAAAGTAGATCCCATGGAAACAGTCACCTGTGAGCCTATAGCTGGTAGCAGGAACCCTTCTAGACCAAATTAATTTTGGAAAAGGGTGGAGGCCTCATGAGAAGTCATGAGGAGAAGCACATGAAAGTGTCATAGTGGAGTAAACAGTCTGTTTTTCTGTCAGCAAAATACATACCCTTGAGTTCTAAGGTGAAGTCCTTGGCCCCTCACTTCACAAGTCATACCCACCACAGAAACCTCCTGCAATAGCTGGGTTGGAACCATCTAACCCAGGTAACTTTGAGTCGTAAAAGAACAGAGGCACAGAATCCATTCAAAAATACTATTAAAATGTGTAAAAAAGCAGTAAAACTTTCCAACAGGAGAACAATCACCAGAAAAATATTGCCAGGTAGTAGCTGAAGATTTAGCAAAAGATCCCACCATTAAAATGAGTTATGAAGCAATCACTGAAAGAGAGAAGACCACAGAGCAGAAAAATAGGAGAGCAGGGGATAACGGCCACCCAGTAGAAAGAGGTGAAATTCGAGCTGACAAAACACAGAGAAAGAAGAGAAGGAAGACAAAAGGGTTACAGAAATGAAGATTATTGGAAAGAATACAAGAAGAATACTTACTGTGGCTATCAGCAGCCACTGAAGGGACAGGTAGAAATGAGAAAAGAAAAGAAAGAAAATGGATAAAGAGTTATAAGGGATATAGAGGAGAGAGGCAAAGCAGGCAACATATCTATATTTGGAATTCTTAAAAACAAACCATAAAAGCAATGGAACAAAAGAAATGTTTTAAAATGCAATTCAACAAACTTTCTGGAAATAAACAATCTTCGAGCCTACATTTTGTCTCAGAAAAAACTGACCAGAATAGTAAACTCTGTGATGTGTACTAATAAAGCTATTAAATGTTAAGGCCAATAAAAGAATTCATCAAATATAAGACAAAAAAAAAGTTAATTCCAACTAAAAGATATCTTTCTATAATCATGTTAACATTAGACTTCTCTCTCTTCCGCAATAGCCAATGCAAGAAGACCGTGAACCAGCACCTAAAATAGACTAAAGGCAGAATGAGTATGAGTCAAAGATTTTATATCTAGCCAAGCTATCCTTTAAGCATGTAAAATATAAAATGCCATATACAATAACTACAAACAGTTTAAAATGAAAAAATTCAGAGACTACTTTTTTCCATAAACTTAACTTAAAGAAATGGTTATGTATAGGAGTTTTATTTAGTCAAGAAATGACTGGGGCAAGTTTGGCTACAGACCTGTGGTAAGCAATGAATGTATTTTGCTACAACTGTGGGGATAAACGTAACAGAATCACATGGAAATACAAGATGGCCTGGATGACATGGAAAGAAAATAGCTAGCAAGAAGCATAGAAGAGAGTAAGAAGGTGCAAATAAAATAAACTTGCAGATGCCTCATTGTCAGTGGCTGAGAGGCAAAAAGAGAGCGTTCAAAGCTGGCAAATCAAATGGCAGAAATACAAGCATATTTAAGAGTTCAATGGTAAACAGGAAGAAAAAATACCTTTAAGTAAATTTGGCAGCCCAGAGGCACAGGGTCTCTGAAGACTGAGACTCAATCACAGGACTAGAAGGCTTCCCCTCCCCCACACCTCACCACATTTCCAAAAGCATATTTACTCCAGTGAACACAACGGATGACATATATTCATATTTGCTGATATTTGCATAAAGAAAAATCAGGAAAGATATTAAAGAAAATGATACACGTGTTTGCCTTTTGGAGGCCAAGAGGCAAAAATCAGAATAAATGGAGGCTTGTCTTAGAGGGAAATGTCACCCTTTTATCTTGATTTGATTTTTGTTTTTACCAAAATGAATGCATTACCTAAACATATATTTTTATTATTCAAAATAAAACAAAAAAATTAAATATTTAAAAATAAAATAAATTGCATTTCAACTGCAAAGAATTTATCAGAAAACTGTCCTTTGATCATTGTATACCTTCATACTACCACTGTACTTCTTTTTCAAATATATTCAGACTTAAAGGAGTGAAAAATATTATTTAAATAAAAAGGTGAGTAAATTATATCAACTTTCCCCATTTCCTTACCATCTTCATTTACCACATAAATATTTGCAGTTGACTCCTCAAGGTCACCAATGATCTTATGTGGACAAAGCTATAAAAATTATCATCATTCATATACCTACTTTTACTTAACAGCTATGTATGATGCTGCAGCTAAATCAAATGTTGGTGAATTGAGAATGTTAGGGAAGCTTGCTATTTAAAGGAAATGAAAAACGAGTCCTTTTTTTAGTAAATGATATTTATCTCCTAATTTATTTGTTCCTTATGTTGCCATTTCATGTAGTTTCAATTTTTTTGAAATAATGGTGGGGGAATGATTTTGATTTTTTTTTTTTTGAGGAAAATTAGCCTTGAGCTAATATCTGCCACCAATCCTCCTCTTTTTGCTGAGGAAGACTGGCCCTGAGCTAACATCCTTGCCCATCTTCCTCTATTGTATGTGAGATGCCTGCCACAACATGGCTTGACAAACGGTGTGTAGGTCTGCACTTGGGAGCCGAACCAGCGAACCCCAGGCCACCGAAGTGGAACATGCGAACTTAATTGCTGTGCTACCAGGCCAGCCCTGGAATGATTCTGATCTTTGAAATGAGATCTTAATGAGAATATTACTTTTTTATTCTATTATTTAAAAGAGATTTGTGTATATAATTAGGTGTGTATTTACAGAAGGCTTCACATACTGTCCAAACTCCAATTCAAGGGCCCAATTCACTCATTGCAATTCGGCCACCCCAATTCCCCACCGTTGGTGGAAGCTTCTTAATCCCCCATCCCAGGGTCTCTTCTTAGATCCTCCCCATCCACACATTCACCACTTTTGAAAATGGTTGTTGTCAAAGCAACAAGTTTATTAGTGTGTACTTTCTTCCTTAATGCCAATTCCATTTTCCAGACTTAGTATGATGAAAAAGAATCTGAAATTGTGTTTTGTCTGAGGCAATAAGGGAACACTAATTTTCGTGAGATGATTGAAAGAAAATGTGTCTTAAAAATAAAAAAATATATATAACCTGGAAAATGGCCCTTGTTTTCCTTTCAATGCCAGAGCTTACTTCATTATGTTAATTCCAGAGGGCCAGGGAAAGAAAACTGACTTAAATTGAACAGTAATCCATAGTGAAATTGACTAATCCAGTTTCACTTATTACTGGCTCTGTTAAATGCAAAAAGTAGTACATTAAATTGAAAATAACAAAAGAGCAAACAGTGTTTCTAAATTGCTAATACAATGGAAAGCCAGGGTCTTCCTGCATGTGGTATGCATGTAGCATAAGGGACATGTGTATGCAAATGGGAATTTTGCAGCCTTTTCTTATAAAAACCTGTATGAAACTCTATCAGAATTCAAGAGTAAACTTTGAGGCAAATCAAAGAAGCATTTTTATCTGGCAAAACCAGGCACAAAGAAGAAGAGCAAGTAAATAGCAATTAAGAATTTCATTAGGAAAAGCCATAAAACGGTACAAATGTTCACCACACTATGTAATGAATTTCAGCTTTGTGTTGAACAGATACTTCACATCCACATGTTCCCTTCTTTCACCACACAGCACCTCTAGGATGGCCCGTTGGCTTCTTAGGACTGTCCCATTGCCAATTAAGAAAGCATTCACAAAAGTACTGAAAGGTGTGCAGAGGTTGCTATCATTTATCTAAGGAGGAAGGGAATACAAATGTGTGTGTGTATGATTGTGTGAATATATATCCACGTATATATCCACACACACACACACACACACACACACATATATATATACACACACACACTTGGATTGTTAGGGGTGTCTATAGGGATTACATGGGAATAAGTAAAAGAAAAACAATTCAATCTAAGGTTTTTTGAATATACCTTGTTTTCTAAATTAGACTTTGAAACCATGTATATATATTATATTATTATAAAGCAAAATTAAATTTTAAAAAATGATCCTAGAAATAAAAAATAAAATGAAACAAATATTAACCATGTAACTCAATTTTGGGTATAGCCAGACAGAGAGGAAATATTTCAAGGGACTTTAAAAACACAGGCATTTGGCTGCACATATGTAGTGGGATAGATCCTAAGGGAAACAAACTAGAAAATAAAAAATGTTGCTGCTTTCAGAAATCATATCATTTGTGGTAATGCTGTATTTTTGTTATGGACTGTTGTGTGTATAATGTGAGATAAAGCAAAGGAGTAATTTCATTGGTGTTATTCAGAACTAAGAAACTAGGCATGGGATAAATGAAATACTGATGTAAATCAATGATATTAAGTAAAATCTCTATAGTCTTGATTTTTAATTAGAAATATCAGTATTAATTCATAATGTATTTTAGTTTTTTAAATGCATATTTTCTAATTACATCCCCTGGAAAGGCCTAAAAGCAAAGAACAGCCAAGCAGTGGGTAATACCCCTAGAGCCCAGTTGTGGTCCTGACATGCCATTACCAACTGAAAGGAACCAGGACACCTTGAAGAAATAGCTCTTACCAGCCAGGAAAATATGTCTTGGATGCTTTCAAAATGATCAAGGATAAGGTACCTGGGAAGGTAGTTGGGAGTATAAAGGAAACAAGATGAGCATTTATATACCAGAAAGCAAGAAAGCTATCTGAGATGACTGCACTGTGTCAAAAGAACCGAGGAGCCAACTTGAACAGCTACTCACCAGTCCAAGACAAGACAATCTGAGCATCAGTAAAGATAATAACTACAGTGGCTTGAAAAATATTAAACTATTTAAACCCATGAGTTCATAATGATACAAAAAAAGTCATCACCTTTCGAAAATATTAAGACTAACTCATTATTTTGAAAACTCATAAATAAAGGAAAATGACCAAGCATTTAACCTTTAAGAACTAGACCCTAAGACAACAAAATAGCTGACGAAGACAAGTTTCTCTTTATAGAAATATTCACACAAATGATTGAAGAAGGAATGATAGAATTAGTAAATTACCCTTCTGTTGCCTCTAGCGAATTAATGCATCTAATTAGTGATTTTCAGTTACTACCACCCTGATAACGAGAGAGAAAACTGGAAATTATGTACCTCTATAGGAAGAACATACTAACACCAATGAAGCAGTCTGGAAACAAAATCAAATTTGAACATGATAATTACCAAGGTACAGGAGATACAGAGAACAACAGAGCACATCAGCTTTAGGGAGATGAGCTCCACAACACAGTCTGTGTCAAATTCTGTTGGAAAAATGACTGAATACTATAACAAAGATAACAAAAAAATGCAAGAGAAAGAGAGATGGAGGATGAATTTATAAATTAGAAGACACTTGAGAGAGATGTTAACCAATCACAATGCATGGACCTTATTTGGATCCTAATTCAATAAACAAAGAGTGAAAATAACATAGAATTTGTGAAAAGTGAGTGATGTATCAGATGCTGACTGTGCGGAGGAAAATTCCCTCCATCTATCTGAAAGGTCAGAGGCAATAGTTCTTGGGCTGCCAGAGTTTTTGTGAATTTCTCTGTCTGAGGACGTTTTCTGGCCCTGGGAACAGGCCAGAAGTCCCAGGAGATGACTCTCAACCTGTGAGATGTGACAGTGGATAAATGCCCAGTTTCCTTGAACTTTTATGAGACAATTCTGACATGAGCCACACACAGTGTCTCTGAGAGTCTCCAGTAGGACTGAATTCCTCTTTCACACAACAGTAGCGCTCCACTAGCACACTCTTCATTGACTTTTGTTCCCACCACTTGCCCACTTGCTGTCACTCGTAAAGTGCTTCCTCGTGTCACCCCAAAGGCAGTTTATAATGGCATCACAAATATTTGCCTTAGGCTCTGGTGTTTTGGGGAAATTAGGCTAAGACACCAGGAATTTTATCATAACTGTTTTTTATTTTTCTGTAGTGTGATTATAGGGCTGATGTTATGTTTTAAAAAGGGATCCTTTTAGAGATGCTTCCTAAAACATCTATAGATAAAATTATGTGATGTTTAGAATTTGCTTCAAAATAATTTATGAGAGGGTTACTGGAGAAAGTGGGTAGAGTTATAGACATTCAAGCTCGCCTCTGATTTGATCATTGGTGAAGTTATGTGATGAGTATGTACAGGTTTATTATACTGTTAACATTACTTTTTATAGATGTTTAATATTTTATGTAATAAGTTTTATAAAATTAAGTCCATGCTAAAGGTATCTCTGGAAGGAGTCAAAGAAAGTAGTAAAATTGGTTGCCTTTGGTAAGGGGGTGGGATAATATGGTGGAAGGGAAATTTTCCACTGAATAATTTTTTAAATCTTTTAAAGTTTGACTATGAGAACGTATTACATTTTCAAAAATAGAAAAAAAATTATATAATAATAATAAAACTGCAGAGCTTAGAAGAGAAAATGAAAAGGTAGTGTGACTGATCACATCAGTTACCTGCTTAAAACCCCTCAAATGTAGCCCATTGGTCTAAAGATAAAAACAAAAATCTTTAACACGTCCTAAAAGTCCCTACAGGATCTAGTCCGTGTCTACCTCTCAAGTTTTAGCTCTTTATAACTTGGCTCAATATGCTCCAGACATAGGCTTTTTTTTTTTTTTTTCATTTTTATCAATCTCTCTCTCTCCTTAAAGCCATTGTACAAGCAATTCTCTCTTCCTTAGGGAAGCATTCTCTAACCCTAGACTGAGTCTTCATTTCTTATATGCTGTCAGTACCCTATGCCACTGATTATCACAATTCTGATTTCATTATTTTTATGTTATATAATAACATGTATAGCATATTGATTTGATATCAGCATCTATGATTTTAGCCCACAAAACCAGCTGTGTAAGAAACATATCTTTATTTAATGTCTCTTCGTCTCCTCATATAGCTTCATTTTCATGAAGACAAGTACTCTATAGTGGCCTTTTGGAAACTCCAGCATATCATAGCCACTCAATATTTGTTGGGTGGAGAGTAATAAATGGATGGATGGATAGGTGGATAAATAAATTGAAGAACAAACGAGTAAATGAATGGATGCCTCCTTGAGCAGAATCTTTCAAATTCTGGTCATCAGTTTTGTTGCCCAGTCAAAGATTTGAATTAACATGTGGCTGACCTTTGTATTCCAGTGTTTATGAAATCAAACAAAAGCTTGGTCGTATACTATGAATAAGGAAACAGGGAGAATACTCTAATTGAAGCAGATACGTGTAACCTGAGGCCACTCTACCCCCATATCCTAGTAAAATCACTCACTGCCTTAAGACTAATGCAACAGGCAGTAGGGAGGGAACTCTGTCTCCTCCGCTACCACGGAAGAATGTTACAACATCTGTGCAATACAATTATTATCGGTACTGGTAAGTAATGAGGTATGTCAAAGTGCTTTGTAAATATCAAGGACTTGAAAATATGTTAGTCTGTACTTTAAATCAGGCTAAAGTTAAACATGAAAGCCATTCTTGGACAAGAGAATTTGTCACAAAAGACAAAATGCAGACAAAGAATATACACGGAAGGGGAGAAGGGGACCATTTTGACTGTGGTTTTCCAGTGGAATTCAGTTGGCAAATTAGTTCTCTTAGCTCATTACATCTCATCTCTTCAGGATCAGCATGTCCACTGGAAATGTAGCTTCTCTGAATTCAAGAGGAAATCCTCACTGAAGCGCTCTTCTGCTTCAAGTTTGTAGTGCATATATTTGCTACCCATTCAACCTAATTCCATATTGCCGGGAATCTGGGCCATCCTGATAGCTTATTTGCACTGCTGCAGCTTTCAGATGGAATCGATGTGCCCACAAGGCAGAGACTATGTTTGTACGTGGAAGGAGGGAATTTTAGAACTGATAAAAATAGGTGCCTGTAGACTTCAGACGTTTACTTTTTTATGACTATACACACTCACATTGTTTATGTGCATCATTTCTCTTTTTGAATTGTCTGCAAGCTCAGGTCTATCTGCACCAGGTAGGGATAATTAGGAGAAGAAAAGTCACAGGCTCCTCATCCACATTATTCCACAATCAAGCATTCAGGGCATAGACACTCCATGTGGGCTGGCATTCCTGAGAAGAGTCTCCTCTACATTGCCTCCCTCTTTACAGCGCTAACATGCAAGCGACATTATTAGTGAACATAAATACCTTCAACTCCAGACAGCATAGATTTGAGCTCTAGCATTTTACAGGAATTGCCTGGAAATGCCTACTGTCCAGAACCTGGGACTTTTGTGAAGTTCCTGTGTCCCCGCTGCTGAAAGAAGGATTCCCATGAATTTCAAAGGAAGCTGACCTTGGATGCAGCTCCTTTAGCTTGGAGAAAGACTCCCCACCCCAACCTGCCTCACTCGCTCCTTGTCCAGATCACTTGGCTTCCTCCAGGTTCATTTTTAAATCATCTTGCTTCTTGTATCGCACAAAGCAGCACTAATATATCTGTTCAAATTCACTGAGTTAGCAGGGAAACTAGGACACAAAACCAAAAGTGGGGCTACCTGCACTACCAATCAACTGAAAAATATAAATTGACTGAAAAATATATTGAAATAAATAATTTTTCCAAACCCTTCCTACCTGTGGATTCAGTTAAAGGGCTTATAAAATTCTCAGATTTTCCTCATGCTTCTATAACCTGAGGCCATGTTTTCTCAGTTTAAAAATATGTGTGCCTCACCGCTCCTCAAGCCATGCTTCATAGAAGAACATAAAAGAACTAGAAGGACTTACAACTAAGATGTACAACTGTGTACTGGGGCTTTGAGGAGAAAAAAAAAAGTGGCAGATTGTCAACATGTTAGCTCAGGGCCAATTTTTCCTCACCAGGAAAGGATAACTTTAAAAAAGATGTGAGCTTGTATGGCCATGGGATACCCTCTCATTTCTATATGGTGTTGACCTTAAACAAATAGCCAGTTATTTCTTCAGTAAAAATGAATTTATTTGGGACCAGCAAAGATTTGCAATTTGGGGTCTGCAACCATGTCAAGGCTCTTGCAAGTCCC